>NC_043982.1:37915862-38065862 GCF_902150065.1 Myripristis murdjan
ACAACTGATTTATTCTGTATAAACAACTAATGGTTTACAAGACATTTAATTTCCATAGAGGTTAAAATATATTATATTTATATTATATATATTATATGTATTATATTTATAATATATTTCATGCTAAGGTTAAGGAGTAAAAAGAAGACACATATATATTATTACTAGTATTACTAATACTATTATCAGTAGTATATATTATACTTATTTATTTATTGTTTTATTGTTTTATTTATTGTTCAAATTACAACGGAGGGAGGCACAAGTATTTTCTTATTGCCTTAACCCAAATAAGGTCATAGTCAGTGGAAGCAATAGTCGCATTAAGACACATTACATGGACATTCCAACTTTAGTGGGTTTTTGAGGGAAATTTTAACCATGTAAACACCTAAATCAGAATATTACATCCTATTTAACTTAAATGCTGAAAAAAAAAAAAAAAAAAACGTGACAGACACAGATACCAGAAGATTTGATGGCGAGTGGACTCTCATGTTTCTGGTTTTCCCCATGGACGAGTGTTTTGTGACGTTGTTTGGACTCTGTTTACCGTGTTTCTTCCGGTGTTCTCCTTGTGTTTTTGGTGTGTTGGTTTCCTGCGCCCTCTCTGTCTGGGTCTTGTCTGCCCTGCCCAGCGTCCCTCACCTGCCCTGGGTTTTGCCTCCTGATTTGTTCTGTTTCCCCCTCAGCCAATCCTCTGAGTTCTCCGGCTTGTCCTCCAGCCCCTTCCCCAGGTGGGTCTTGTTTCCTGGTGAGTCTCTGGTGTATTTAAGGCCGGTTTTCAGCTCTGTCTTTGTTGGTTCATGGTGTGTGTGTGTGTGTGTGTGTGTCTTGTCATGTGTGTTATACTATATACTGTTCCTTAGCGTCTGCTCCTGTCTCTGCTTCTGTGTTTCCGTCCACTTTCCTGCCAACACGTGACTTGGACAAGTTGTTTCTTCACTCTCGTTTAGTTTTACTTTTAGAAGTAAAAAAAAAATAAAAAATCCAGTTGCATCCAAAATCCAGCCCTGTTCTCAAAGTCCCTCCCACCACCAAACTTATATGGATGCTTTTCCATCCTATACTCTACCCGTCTCAGATCTACCTGCTTTTTTTTTTTGGTTTTTAAATTAGACAAAAGTTTGGGGTAGTTTCTGGTACCGATAGTACTTTTGGAACCACCTTCCATGTGAGCTGACCACAGACTGAAATGTGACGTGAAACACTGCAGCGTACCAGGAAATACAAAAAGCAAGACGCACGAGTCTTGTGTCATAGTTGATATAATATTGTTGATCTGAAGCAGCCATTTGGAGTTGGTCTTGCTGATTTTTTTTTTTTTAATAAAACACCTGTGTGGGAAGGAGGGAAGAAAAATGTGTGCAATGGAAATGAAATCCAGAGAAGTAACCAGTGCGTACAGCGAGCAGAGCAGGTACAATGTGATGGAAAAGTCAGATCCCTGCACTGACGTCCCTCCAGTTTCTTGTTCACACGCAAACACCATCCTGTCAATGTAATCTGTTGTTTCTGTGTTTGTCGCGTTGAAGATGACATCACGGCAGTTTTGTACGGAATCGCTATGACGACCAGCTACACCGAGGGGGTACTATGTGCAGTGGAAAATGAAATGCAGAAAAGTACCTGGTACTAAAAGCAAGTAGAGTCCAGTGGAGGTGAGCTGTACCGTGCAGCCTAAAACTCCCCCAGGAACTCAGCCTTCAGGGAAATAAAAGAGGATCTGGTTCCTCCAGTGGAAACAAGACTAAGGCTCCCAGTTCCCCAAAAGGATTCCTGTGTTCCAGGGGCAGCTCCTGCACTGGTAAAGCAATAATTGATATATTCAATATTTAAGCAAAACCTATAGTCATAGCTGAACTCATTCCACATCATACAGTTGGAGTGCTACTGATCTGAGTTCTCACATCTCAAGACGATAACTGGGCCTGACATTTCTCAGGTAAAAGTGACCTGCTCTGTTTGGGTTAAGACAAATCAAACCTAAAATAACTCAAGGCAGTCACAGGTCTGTAGTGTGCCTACCAGTGGCAGAGCCTGTATGCAGTACAAAGTTACCTGATCATGGATTCGTTTCGTCCCACAGCCCCACTGAGCTTCTGTTTTTGGTTTCGTGCGCGGTTGTAAAGTTACCTTGGCTGGTGGGCACAGAAAAACATGCAACCAGACATGATGAACACAATATATCTCTGTGTATGTGGGATGCACTAATGTACAGCAACAATTGAATCACAGAAAATATTCTGACCGCAGTATCATAAACTAGTCATGGTTAACCAAGATGTCTTTATGCATTCTGTATGTAAGCATGCAAACTATAGCTGCGTGTACCACATCTGGATGTGTGTGCTCATGAGGGTTTTATCTGCAAGCTCCCATAGCCCCAGACTATTGTCTGACTTTATTGTTTATTTCGTTCTTTGTCTCTTGATGTCTTCCTTTGTTTTGTCTCGTCTCCCTGGGATCAGCCTCGCCTCTCTCTTTCTTTCTCATTCTCTTTTTTTCTCTTTTTCTCCCCCTCTTTCTGTATTAAACCCAACTGTGTGGGGTTTTCTGGGATAAATTGTCCGGTCCAATCTACGATCATCCTTCGCTCTCTCTCTCTCTCTCTCTCTCACACACACACTTACACACACATATATTATCACATGTAAACACACAGCATGCACACACCACACAAAGAAAACACAGGCCTCCACAGTCTCTTTCTGTGCTGCAGCTCTTCTACCTGTCGCTGTGCTTTCCCAGACAATGACCCACTGTTGTACACGCAGCGCTCAAACTGTGTCATCCAATCCCTTGCTGCTCCCTGATGTCACGGCAACCATCTGCGGCCATTTTGTATCCGTCCTAATGAAGGCGATAAGAAAATGCACTTAGTGTCAGTCGGGAAAAAGAAGTCTTTCTTACTGCTGTGAGACACTCATCATCACAGATTTGTTTTAGCCTGAATTACTTGCACGATTGCTCAGGTTTTTGCTCCCCTGGTGCAGATTATAAACCAAAATGTTGAAGCAATTAGTCGACTCAGAGATTATTTGATCTACAGAAAATGAATCGATTAGGATTTCGATAAATGACACATTATTTTGGTCACTGATTAAGTAAACGTCACAAACATTTGCTGGCTGGAATTTTACTAATATCACAAAGATGCTAAGATTCATTTACTTTTCTCCGTTCTTATGATCAGCAGACAGTTTTTGAAGTGTCAATGCTGCATCTTTAATTTTTATGAATAGGGCATTTAATTCGTAAGGACAAAGTAATTACAGTCCCCATAAAAAATATTAAGACTTCACTGATAGTGCCGCTCCTTTTGCACAAGATGCATCACTATTATTGCAAGGTTTATTAAAAAAAATAGTAAAAAAAAAAAACAACATTACACTACACTACACATCGCTCTACATGGAGGCTCACCGTGTAGAGCATGTACCACGTGGCACTTTCCTGTCTCTCTCTGCTGTGGCTGTGTAGTAGAGTGTAAATGCTGAAAAAAAAAATCAAGTAAGCAAACAAAGAAATAAAACTAGAGCATCCACTTGCCCATCCACATTATTTATATCTTCTCTTTATAAATGGATTATAAGTGGATTAAATGAGCAAAATGAGGCATCATGAGCGTTCACTTGGACTAAAACTGACACTCTGCGACTTCTTCTCCCTGAAACAGTTGTAGAAAAACTTTTATTATCATACAAGAACACAAGGATTTTTTCTTTTTTTTAGGTGGATTTTCCCTTTAACTCGACGGTCAGTTGCGTGGGCCGCCCCCCCGCTGATGGAAACTCCTGCGCCTGTTCCTCTCCTCAGTGGCATTCCTGTGTTAATGCATGTTAATGCATGAATCATGACACTCTGACTCGTTCTCTCTCTTTCTTCCTCTCTCTCACTGCCATTCCTCCGGCTCTCCCTCTCTTTTCGTCTCAGCCCCTCCCTCCCTCAGTAACGGTTTAACCCTCCGCAGATGGGTTTCTTTTGGGACTTCCTCTGAAGTGCTGATGGGTCACATGCATGACGACCAGGTTAACAAGCAGGTAGGCTTGAGAGGAGGGGATAAGCGCTTACGGTCAAAGGTCGGCATAACAGGGAAATCCCACAGGTCAGTGCACAGCCACCAGACCTACACTGCGCTATGTAAAGCAAATCTTTATTTATAGAGCGAACAGAGCAAACAGAAGCTACCAGGTGCTTCAAAGAACAATAACAGACAGGAAAAAATGACTCAACAAAAACATGCCGCACATGCATACAGAGTAAAATTTAAAACAGCATAGAAATGAGCAGTAAAATAAGCAATAAAAACAAACTACAAGTAAGTAAAATGGTGCGGCTGATGAAATGTAGCAACGACAGCAAAAAGCCTCATAAAAAGGCAGAAAACATCAGTTGCACATAATAAAAGAAGTAAAACATGAGAGCACAGCTATGATTCATCGCTGGAAAGTTAATTTAAAAAGGTTTCTTTAAAGGCATTTCTTAAATATTCTGCTGAGAGGACACCAGCTTGCTGCAGTGAAGGCTTGAGGACAAGCCTACGGTTGAAAAACATCTCCTAATTACTACCCGCATCTCGGTTTTAGACCATGATGTCCTTGTTGTTGTTGTTTTAAATGTGCGTTCTGCCTGGGAAGCAAACCCAGGTCATGGTGGGACAGAGAGCAAAGCCTCTACACCTTCATCATCATCATCACGGAGCTTCCTCCAGCCATCATCTGCTGGATCTGATGAGCCGATGGGACCGGTGCTGAGACGGAGGATTGACTCCGCCCGGACTTTAGCTCATGTTATCTCTCCTGTCCTTATCTCATCTGTGTAAGTTAAAAAAAAAAAAAAAAAAAAAAAAATTCTTGGGCTGCCGAAGCCTCTCCACATGCCAGTGATGTGAACGAGGCTGAACCGTGAAAGCCACAAATCTTGTTGCATTAGTCGGCGTGCAAAATGACTTTTGTCACCTGGCAATGTTTGCTTTGAAAAGGTGCATCCCCGGGGTTGAAAAAAAAAAAAAAAAAAAAAAAAAAGGAAAGGCAGCAGTTTAACTGACCTTTTAAACTCAGTCACACCACGGTGGCGTCTTCCTCGGAGTAAATCACAGTTCTGGCTGTAAATGTCTGTGAAACTCTTTGATCACATGGAAGAGAGAGAGAGAGAGAGCGGTAGATGGAGGACCGAACTTGTGGAGTTTTCCAGCTCCGCCGCAACTGAACAGGCATTTTTGGGATGTGCTTTGTACTCTTACAGCAGAACACACACATCACATGCACCAAAAACGTATGTCAGCAGATTGCCATGGCTTCCGAGATCATCTAACTATTTTTGAGTGTCAACCCAATCGCCGGAATTAAATGTTGTCGTTTCATGTTGCTGCAAACCCACAAATATGTTCAAATGTCACTGTTTCTGATCCCAAAGTAAAGCAGCAAATCACAAACAATCCAAACTTAATTTGAGAGATTCTTCTGTGGGTGAGCTTAACACCTCGAGTTTTCACGCAGCATAGCACAGCCAAAACCTTTGGATTCCCAGCCACACTTTGTAAAGTATTGTTCTCACATTCTTTTTGGAGTGTCTCTATCTGTGTGTGTGTGTGTGTGTGTGTGTGTGTGTGTGTGTGTGTGTGTGTGTGGTGGAGGTAACAGCCCAGTAAAGAAGACTATAGCCTCCTCAGCAGGTACATGTCACCTCATCCTGCTCTTTGATAAACACGGACACTTCCCTTTAGCATAGAGCTGTCAAACACACACACACACACACACACACACACACACGCATACCAGTAAATGTGTGCACAAAGGTAGAGCTGAAGAAAGCGACTATGACATGACAAAGACAGGAAAATTGAGAGAGAGAGAGAGAGAGAGAGAGAGAGAGAGAGTGAAATCGCAAACATCCAGAAAATGAGCAACACGCTGAGCAATAAAGGCACAACAAGAAAGAAAGAAAGAAAGAAAGACAGAAAGAGGGAAAGAAAGAAAGAGGGAAAGGAAGAGGGAAAGAAAGAAGGATCTCAGAGAAGCCTCTTAAATAGTGTAAATGAGGTCCCGGTCCCCTTAGCATGTATCTGTTAAAGGTAACAGGATGTGTGTGTGTGTGTGTGTGTGCGTGTGTGTGTGTGTGTGTTTGTATGAGAATGAGAGAGAGAGAGAATAGCAGTAATCCTTGAGGAGACAGGTAATGACCCTGCTGCCTTTAGAGCACACGTGCAAAATCCTCCAAACTGCTCTAATGATGCTGCCACCGGTTTGCCTACTGTGCATGCATGTGTGTGTGTGTGTGTGTGTGAGAGAGAGAGAGAGAGAGAGAGAAAGAGGGAAGAGAGAGAGAGAGATAAAACATTTCCCTCAAGCCTCTTCATGTTAACCTTCCATCCACACTAAGCCGGTGTTTCCCACCCATGAGCCTTTCCAAAACCATCTCCAAATCTGAAATCTAAATCCAAAATCTCCATCTTGGCGTTTTCACACGGACGGTAAAATACAGCTTTCTGAAAACAACGACAAAAGATCGTCACGTGATCTAACGGCTCAAGTTGAACGTTGTGTTTTTAAGCTGAAGTTACGCGGGCCAGCACATGAGGAACAGGGGATTTTGCGCTTCCTTGGGTGTTTTCAGAGTGAACATGGCCTCAGAAATGTGTCGGGATGGACAGGAGAAGCTTCTCAAACAGCAGCGACATCACGTGACACTAAACCCCCCCCCCCTCTCTGAAAACAGCAGCGTGTTTCACTGACATCACAGGGATGAAACGACACAAACAGTAGTGAAACCCGGGCTTTTAGATTAGATTAGATTATCTATCTATCTATCTATCTATCTATCTATCTATCTATCTATCTATCTATCTTTCAAAAAGCTCCAAGGGACTTGTTAAGAGAGAGAGAGTGTGTGTGTGTGTGTGTGTATTAGGAGGTTAGTTACAGGATCATCTCCTACCGTCAATGAGGTGTGAACCCCGGTCTTCTCACCTCCACCCCTCTCCCACCCTCTTCTCCCCCCTCCTCCTCCTCCTCCTCCTCCCCTTTCCACCAGCCCAGGTGTCAAAGCCCCCACTGAGGTGACACTTATCACTGCTCTGGGAAAGAGCTGCTCGGCTGCAGCACACACTCGCACACACACACACACACACACACTCGCACACACACTCGCACACACACAGATACGAGAGGAGGATGACTGTGGGTGGAAAATGTCTCAGATCTAGACGACGATGACAAAACGATGAAGAGTACTCGACGATAGAAACACGACGTCAACATGCACAGTAATTTTCCACTATTACTCCAAATATGACGATACTCAGAATTTATGCAGGTCATGTGAACTGCATATTCTGTTTAGATAGGCCTTTCACCAAATGTAGCATTTTCTGATTAGGACATGTGGGATACACCAGCATTATTCAGGTTTTCGAAGCACTCTGTGGTCATGTATACAGCGCATCCAAAAAAAAAAAAAAAAAAAAAAATGTGTTTGACTATGACTTTTCTCCATGGCTGTGTCCGCGCCTGTTTATGATCAGCTCTGTGTGCTGTAAACAAACCAACTCGCAAACAGTTTGCAAAGGCCGGGGTGGAGATGCACTCACAAAGGCAGCTTTTCACATCTGTGGACAATAAAGATTAACTTAAAAGAAAAACCCACATTTCTGGTCAGAAGGAGAAACACACGCCGACCTTTAAACATTTTGAAAGACTTGGGCATCAGCTGGGTTTTGGATACGCGCAAATATTGCAGTGTCGACCGTTTTCAGTGAGGTGATAGAGGGGCGCTGTGCTCGCACGGTGGAACAAGTCAGAGTACGCACGGCTGGATTTAACGGAAATACTAAACGGATATTCATTTTCATTAGCCATGTTAACAGCTACATAGGAATATTGCTTTTTTTTTGGAATAAGGCCCAAAAAATGTAATATTTTGTGCATGTAAACGTAATCAGTGAGACCTTGTCTGATCTCAACAACTTTTTAAATGTGAACATGTGATCCACGGGTCTGGAAGCAGGCTACATGAGACCAACACTGGAGCCAGAGTTCATTTTGAACCAAAATGGCGACGGATGATTCCTCTGAGTGTAAAACTGTGTCTGCTCCCGGTGCTGGTTTGTAAACCTCCGCTCTCCCTCCGTCTAAAGCTGATCTACTATTCACAGATCTGTGTTATCTGGTCATACTCGGCTCAGCTGGCTCAGCATGTCGGGTCTCAACTCGGTGTCTCTCTCACACACACACACACACACACACACACACACACACACACACACAGAGTCACACAGACATTTTATCTCTGACTACCTGACTAATGTCTGTTTTTAGGCTGTGTATCTTGCTCTGCCCTCCCTCCTCCTTTCCTCTGAAGATAAGTGTGTCACTCATACTGCACAGGATGTGTGTGTGTGTGTGTGTGTGTGTGTGTATGTGCGTGGTGCTAACCTGGGATGTTGAGTCACCCAATACAGGGCAGATAACGCAGCAGACAGACCAGCAGACTGTGTGTAACAATCCCAGTCCTCCATTCAGTCGTCAGGACAACAAGAGACTTGATGAACCCGGACTGGACTTATACATTATTCATTATTATTCAAACCTTATTGTTTTAAAAATGGTTCACTCTGCACTGGGCCACAAAGCCATCAATCCCCGGTCTACCACACTAAAAACTTGACTATGTTTGCAGTTTCTTAGATATTATCAGGTGGGCTAGCCAGCAGGACACAGAGGCACTGATGAAAGGTAAAACTGGAGCTCATGGGGCTTCAGAGAGATGAAGATCACTTCAGAGGGAAGGGATGAGACTTGGTTTACCCATTTTCTACCTTAACAAGTGCAAACAATATTCCTGTGTGAGGATGACAGTGATCAAATGTTGGAGAACTGACCCGGTGAGCTGGTGGAGTGACACCAGCTGAAATGTCTGCACTGCCTGGGAGGGGACGGGACCGATACTCTGCCACCAAGGTGCCTTTGAGCAAAGAACGTAACCCTCAACCAGTTTGATGGACGTTTACAGTTACCAGCAATGGCAGACTGGACTGCAGTTGTACTCCAAGCAGCTTCGGGATGTTAACAACTGTATGAATATGACTGTCTCTCTCTGTGCCACAACAGCACTCACTCAAGCCGGTGCTGTAAAGATGAGTCGTATTAGTTAAACAAACTAGTCAATGTGGTCATGTTGAAAAGCCAAGTGATTTGCATTCCCAAATGAATCATGGATGTTTGCATATAAAATAGCATTGCACAATGAACAGATAGAAGCTCTGACATGCATTGCGTTTACAGGCGAGTTACTCATCGGGCTATTCACCAAACATTGACAGTTATCTGATTTAAAGGATTAAGGATTAAGAGAAACAAGACAGCTAGATTTGTTCTCGAGAAGTCAAAGTATTGCACCACATAAAACTGGGATTTCTGAATGGAATTTTACGTGTTCATGTGTAGGGAAATAGGGTGAATAAGAAAACAGATGTAATAAAGACAGGAAACACACATTGTGCAACGATTGGGATGGCAAAACCTCCAAGTTTTACAAGGTCGCTGAAGAATGCTGAATAAATTTATGTCAGCATTACCTCTGATGAAAATGGGTTGCAATGGACATTAGGGTTCCATTATGGCTCTGTTCCATAGACTTAAATAGGAAGGAAACGTAATTAATACTCATTGGTAACACCGTCGTTTACCCTGCCATTCATGCCTAAATATGAATGCAAATGCAAAAGGTCTGTCCTGAGTGTAAAAACAGCCAGACCTCAATGAGAAATCTCAAAAAGTTTCAGGTTCGTCTAAAGCTTGTGTTTCTCTGTGTTTTTGATCAAGCCCGGTTTGGCAGAGTAGGAGTTCCTGTTCCTTTGTGACACATAGAGCAATAGCAGCATCTCTTGTTAAAACAGATCAGTGTGTGTCTGAGCTTTCCACTATTTCTGGCGCAGTGTTTTTATAGACCAGACAGCACCAAGTTCAGTCCAACAAGTATTTCATTACATGTTGTTTCGAGCGGGATCGGTTGTTGTAGGTCAAACAGAGAGGACCCAGCTTTTATTTGCTGATTCCGCCAAATGGCTTTTCTGATGAGCTCTCAGGTCACACAAAGTGGAGAAGTTGTTGCCGCAGCTCTTATGACAGGATGACGGCTCCACTGGTGTCTTGTGGTTCGCTACCCGTTGCTGAGAGAAACACGGAGTCGGTGCACGGCTAAGATGTCAGCCTGATGTGAAGGTTCATGTGTTTGAGGGTTTAAGTCGCCTCATGCTGTGAAAACTCCCAATCAAAGCAGAACAGGACATCAGCATGTTTTCTTTGTGTCTTTTCTTTTTTTTTTTTTTCTCAATCTGCTGAAACTTGAGCCACACTCAGCACAATGACTGGACCTTTTCCCCATGTCGTTTTTTTTTTTCTCTCTCCATCTCTCTCGTGTCATATTGGACAGTAGACTTTGCTACAGACAGAACATTGGAACGGTTTCTCTGCAAAATGAGTTGTGGGTGCGCATCCAACTTTTCCTCTGGGAAACTCCTGCAAAAAGGAGACTGATGTGGCCACCCAACCTTCCCCCTGCCTTGGGACTCTTGTTTGCATCGCTGTTTCTCTCTGTGGCTTTTTCCACAGGCATGTTAATTTTCCTCTGAGAGTTTTGCGAACCTTTTATCGTACACGGGGCAGAGGAAGACCTCGCTCTTTTCAGGGAGCACCAGTTGCGTGAGTGTCTCTAAATCAGATTCCTGAGGAAAATGCCTCTGGCAAACAGGATATTTGAGAAGTTTCAGACTGGAATGGGTTGGCAGGTGGTATTTCAATTGAGTTACTATAGGCCTCTGTTTTGAGTGCTTTCTCACATGGACACTCAGCTCAGTTCTGCATGTTCCCCAGTGAAAATGGAGTGGTATCATCACTTGCAGTGTCTACATAATTAGTGTTATTCCTTTAACTGGAGGTGTCATGACTTTTTGCATTCCAGTAATAATGGGTGTCACCTCTTGTGGACCCTGTGCAAATAGTCTGTTGCATTGTCGTTTGTGTAACTGGAGGATCATCACTTGCAGAATCCCTATAATATAAAATGACTACAGTCACCACTTGTGGCTTCTTCATAAACGGTGTCATCCATCCCTTAACAGTCCTAATCACTGCAGTCATGTCAGCGCCTCTGCAGAGGACACTATTTTCTTGTAATGTGTTTATATTGACAGCTTGCCCATATTAACTTGTGGTGATGTTAGTTATGATGTCATTTTTATTTGTCATATTGTCACTGTTGCGCCCCATTTGACTGTGACATCCTCTGAGGCGGCCTACACCACAGATCTGCACTAAAAAGCAATAAAACAAACAACAACAAAAAAATAACCGCAATAATTTTTGACCTACACACATAAATGAATTTATATGTAAGGATGGGACTGTGTTATTCCTTGTACCTTCCAGGAATGGTGACCTGGTTACCATTAAAAAATATACATATTTAAGTTAGACTTCATCTCAGTTCTGTCCAGTGGTTTGTGTATTTTCCGAACCCAGAAGTTCCAAACCATACAATAGAAGTTCAGTTCATATCTAAATATCAATTAATCCACGGGAAGTGACTTCCTCTGCATGGAAAGCAAGGAAATATTGTTTTATTAATTAATTATGCGCGCGCGTGCGCACACACACACACACAACCCCTTACACCTGACGTTTTCATGTTTGTAGTGACTGTATCACAGTTAATGGTATTTCAGATTTCCTGTGGCGTCATCAGTAATCCTGTAATATTCCTGTAGGGAGCTTTGGGAACAATGCAGTGAAATGCATGTACTGTCTATATTTAGATAATTATAAGAACAAACAGAATAATAAGAAGAGGAATAATAGGCTAGTAGTAGTAGTAGTATTAAGACTATATTACTAAGATTATATTTCTTTTTACATAAGCATGTCTAAAATCAAATTGTTTTGAAGTAAACCGGGGAAATGCAAATAAATTTAATTTCACATTTAATTTGACACTAGAATCAGAAATACTTTATTGATGAAAAAAATTTGTGAAAGAAAAATTAAACATCTTTTAGAAACCTGTCAGTGTCTTTTACTTGTTGTGTGTGTGTATATGTGGCAGCTTCATTGTGTTGGTCAGCTGCAGCCGAGAGTCAATGGACGGCTCCTGGAGGATAAAAATTAAGCCGTTTCCGCCGCTGTACCACTGAAATTATTAGATCAGTAACTGCACCATGACTGAGTGACTGGAACAAAAATAAATCTCAGAGGGTACATTCAGAAAGAGCACGCTAAAATACTGAGAATCACACTTTTAAATGTAGAACTGAAAGAACAAATGTACAGAAATGAAAGAACAACACACACACACACACACACACACACACACAGAGTCTACAGTCCAGCTGCTAATCTCACAGGTGATGTGAAACCATCCTAGTCCCAGATAAGATTTATTTGTGTTCTCAGCAGTGAAACCCATGAAAAAAATAGTTGTGTTACAAATTGCAGATACCAAATGTTTACCTTTAAAACCAGCCCACACCCTCAGGATCCTGTGACAGGTTGTGTTACTGCTGTCTTTAAGCCGTCAAGAAAATGAGGATGGTGATGATGATGATGATGATGATGATGCAAGCAGCAAGGAGAAGAGCAACTGCGCCCTCTGGTGCAGGCAGGCAGTAACCACAACACGCTGGTTGATGGGAGAATTAGAATTTGCTTCTGAGACTGCAGCCTCTTTTCCATCGATTGCTCTGATTGATGCAGTGATGTTAAATCAGAAATCATATGGACTATAGAATCTATTATGTTCTATGCTGGCAAATGAAGCAGCCAATCGGTTACGTTGTTGCTGAGCAACAGGTGAGACGATGGATAATTACAACAATATTAAAAAAGGTAATGAGGAATCTCTCAGAGAGGAAAATTGACCCCTGGCCCTTGTAAAGCGAAAGGGGTGGATCAAATGAACTGCACTCGATGTGCACACACACACACACACACACACACACACACACACACACCTGACTGCAACACTCAAGGTGGATAAAAGGGCAGATTCTTATTACTTGGCTTTCTGTTAAAAGCATGGAATTAAAAAAAAAAAAAAAAAAAAAGCTCTGCTCCTCCTCCTCTTCCTTGTCTTCCTCCTCCTCCTCCTCCTTCTTCTAAAGCTTATATATATTTTCTTTTCTTTTCTTAATACTCAAAGACATGTTACAGTAAAAAGAGATAAAATCGTATGAAATAAACAATACCACAAAAAATAAAGTAGTAGAGAATTTAATAACAATGACATAATTTAATAAATGGTGTCGGTTAGAGGCATGGAGGCAAGGAGTCAGATGTTGTGATCTTTATAAAATTTAATTTTGGAGATCTCATGAGTTGTACTCTAGCGCCACCCTCAGGCCAAGATCTCAAACTTGCACTCAAGGTGTCACAAAATGTAATATGTTTATGTCATGTAGTATGTTTATGCCTGTCTTGTAAAACTAAATCACAAAGCGGTGATGTGACAGAAAAGTCCTATCCCTCCTAGCAGAGACCCTGAAGATTTGAAAATGTGTGGAAAATCTTCATTCCACTGAGATTTTTTTTTTTTTTTTTTTTTTTGACAGATTCACAGTTTAAAAGCAAAATCTGACCAAAGATAAACAGATTTAGAGGTCATGTCTCATTCATGTGCATGGCAGTTTCATGGGAACACGTCCCGCTCTCTGCTTCACCCACCTATTCACAACCATCCTCTCATTAAAAACCAATGGGATGTCCTGCAGCATCCAAATGGCCCCTAAAGCAGTGACTGATGGTCCTAGTGGTGATCATGAGTGAGCTGCACACAGTTTCACTTTGACACCATGACGCATGAGATTTCTGGGTACTGACGTCCTCAACATTCAAGCCTCATGTCATCATCTGGGGCCGGCAAATCTGAAACACATCTAATGAATCTTGAATCTTATTTTTTTTTTTTTCCATTTCTGGCTTTTGCTCACAGCTCGTCATGCTTCGCAAACATTATTTTCACCACGATGAACCTTAAGGAATTATATGTATGGATTCCTGTGTATATGCATAGCTGCTTTTCCCTTCATCTAAATGTTTCATATGTTATGTGGGATAGCAAGAGTGCAAGAAGAAAATAGTTTTCCCTAAAAGTGTTAAAAATGAACCCACAGCGAGTTACTGCAGTAACTGGCAGTTTAAGGAGATACTCAGTGTTTCATAATCCTTCTACCCCTTGAATAAACTTAACATGCATCAAAGCTGGAGACTAATTGGCCTATCTTGCTTCAGTGAGGTTATTTTCCTGCAGGGAACTAGTCAATGCACCATCAGTCACCAGCATGCACCAGTAGGAGGCACCATTTGGGCTCCATAGGGGACCCTGGGGTTTTTGGCTATGTTCACCATAGAGAGAGAAGCATGTATGAAGAAGAAAGCCCCTGTTAGCCGTGATGTGTGTCTGGGTTACCACAGTTAATATTAATATTAATATTAATATTTTTGTATCTCCACACCACACAGGTTCTTGTGAGTGGAGAGGAAGAGGCAGATTTTGAAGACTAAAAAACTCATTAAAAATCTGTCAATCTGATCTATATAATAACCTGAAATTGGAAAATATTTATTGGACTTTGCTTAGCCCAGAATAATGTGTATACAAAAACGTACATATTTTTGGACCCCTAACTGTATTCGATATATCTAAATATATGTATTCAAAATTAATAAATAAATAAATATATAGCATGTGTTTTTTCAAGTGGAGGGCATTGTAAGTAAATATTATAAAGCGCAGTTGAAAAAATTCAAATTCAAAAATGTTTCAGCTGGATAAAACAGAAATGTCCCTCTCAACTTCAAATCAAACTTCAATTCATTTTCATTCATTCATTAAGTTGCTTATCCTTATTAGGGTCACCGGGGGCTGGAGCCTGTCCCACTGCTCACTGGGCCAAAGGCAGGAACACACCCCCCCCCCCCATCGCAGGGCAGATCAAATTCAAGTTATAAGTACAACCTTTTCTTTTTAAGGATTTTATTGGTATTTTAGTTCAAGTTCAAGCTCAGGTTTATTTTGAACTCAATATCACCTTTAACAGTCTCAAATGGTTTTATATGCCCACAAGTTTACAACAAACAGGACGACACCCCCTGACTTAATCCTTACTCCATTCCTGGCCAGACAGGTGTGCAACAGGCACCACCCAGAGAGCAAAATGCAAACATTACACTCATAAAGCAAATGAAAACACACTAGCATTTCTGCTTTATTTGACGTTGACAGTCAAGAGAGACAGGAAAGACAAGGGAGAGAGAGCGGATCACATGCAGCAAAGGCTCCAGGCCAGATTCAAACCCACAATGCAACACATTAGTTTCAATTTACCTATAAATTAGATGTAAAATATTTTGGACTCATTATTTTTTTCTTCCACGTGTATTCTTGTTTTACTTATTTGGATAAAACACTCCATCTATCCAGGTGCAGTGTCAATTCAACATCCACTTCCTCATGGCCTGTGGTTCACCGAGCCACACAAGGCCTGTGATTGGTCGGTTTCAGCACAGTCCTCCCACTCCTCCCTGTCTCCAGCCTGGGATTGGTGGGAGTCAGTAGGCAGGACCGTCCTCACAGGAAGGACTGTTTTTTTTTTCTTTTTTTCAATTCGTTCATTCACGTATTTGCATATTTCATTCATATGTAAGTGAACACAGCACAGTGCTCCTCTATTTTTTTTCCCACTCCTCCCACCTTCTCCTCCCTCATCATCCCTCTCCTCCACCCTAAACACCCCCATCCCATCCCATCCCATCCCATCCCAAACCACATCTCTTTCTCTCCTCCTCATTATGCCGGATGAATTGCACTGCTAACTCCCCTCTGTACACCTCCCCCCCTCTCCCTCTCCCTCTTCCTCCCTCCTCTTCTCAGTTTGCTCCCATCTCTCTGTGGCGGTGTTGCGCTCCTAAACCCCTCCCCCCTCTCTCAGTCCTCCTCCTCCTCCTCCTCTCCTCACTGGGTGCCGTATGGGGCGATGGTTGTGGTTCCTGTTGGTGATGTCTCCAGAGCTTACACCAGCATACCGGCAGGGAGGGATGAAACTGCTTCAGAACTACAGAGGCTTGTTTCGATTAGGTAGATAGATAGATAGATAGATAGATAGATAGATAGATAGATAGATAGATAGATAATGAAAGAGAAGACACTGAGAAGATTTGCACAGGAAGCTGTTCATTGCCACTAGCAGCAGCTCCAGCCACTGGGAACCCTGCGTCTGTCTCTGACTGCTACAACTGGACAGGGATTAACAGCAACAACAGGCCAGGAAGTAGACTGAGCCCACGCCATTCAGTTTCATCTGGGTCATCGCCATCGAGTCCCGTACCCAGCCAGGACACAGACTTATCTCCTTTTGGACCGGGCTGCAGTTTGCAGTGCTGCCGGCCCCGACGGACCAACAGTGGATCAACAAAACAAAACACTCCCTGCCATCTGAGGTGAGAGACGATGATCACGTGATTATAAAATGTATAACTTATTGTACAGCATATGAATGCACAGTAGAGCATATTATGTGTGCCCGTACAGCTGTGAAATACACTGGAGTGTACACAGATAAACTCTATTTCAAGTTTTGACTTGTTCTGTTATTATATCCTCCCTCTTTGTAGCATTTACTCATGCTATTAAATACTTGTATTCATGTTATTTCTACTTATAATAACAATTGTCATACTAAAATTAATGAATGAGCATATCAGAATGAACGAGAAAAGCCCCCTCCGCTCCAAAGCAACCGCAGAGACACAGGATGGCTACTACAATGAAACAGCACCTCTCCCTGATTGGTGGAACGGGTGCAGCTCAGCGGCTCTGATTGGACGGTTCGGCTGTCCGGTGTGGCAAACACACACACCGGCCTATTAGCTTGCAGTGCCGCTCGGCCGTGTTTGTTTAGGTTCGGAATAAAGATGATGGAATTTGGAGAGGGTGAAGGGCAGCGGGGTGGGGAGAGGGGGAGACAGATGGACGGAGAGATGCAGAGATCAACGACAGGAAGGAGAGAGAGACACACACACACACAGAGGGGGAGAGAAAGAGAGAGGGAGACAGGACGAGAGGGGATTGGCTGTGTTAATAAAGGCTGTGGTGAAGGCATTTTTTTCCCCTTTTAGTTGAGAAAATTCAAGTCAAGCACATGAAGTATACATGATCTCATTAGACAAGTGGCTGCAAATATATTACAGTATAAAAAAAATAATAATTACAATGAATTTCGATGATCAACACATCCCAAAAATAACAAAAAGCTAAAATCTGAATTATTTCCAGTGTGCAACTTTCAGACTGTTTCATCAATATTCTGCCTCTCAAAGCAGAATTTGAAAATTGTTCAGCCGGTGCATTTTTCTCCAAAATCTGTAAGACAAAAGTAAACATATACCCAGAGTGTGATGTATGCCTGGTCATAAATTGTTGTCATTTTGGGTTAATTTCTCCAAAGGGCGCTGTGTCAGCAGTGGTTAGATGTAACGGGGTGACTCTGCATCTCTCCACAAACACACACACACACACACACACACACAAACATGCCGGAAGAGAGAGAGAGAGAGAGAGAGAGAGAGACAATGAGGCATGCAGATTGTTTAGGAGTGACTTCTCTCGTCTTGTTGATCCAGTCAGGGAGCTAAACAGTCGGGCGGCGAGGCAGGCAGCCAGGCGATGAACCACACAATCAATCGGAGAAACAGTTAGGCACAAACAATGAGTCAGTGAAACAGCAAATCAAGACATACACTCATAGAGACACAGAGGAGAGGAGAGGCAGTCGGGCAGAAAACAGTCAGATCAGCAGAGAGGCAAACAGAGAAAGAGACTGACAAATAATAAATAAATGCATAAATAAATAATAATAAATCTTCTCTGCCTGATTGTTTCTCTGCTGATCCGACTGGGTATCAGAGGAATGACCATTCAGAGTGAGACAGGGACACAGCCAGTGTACAGACAGCCAGGGAGTGTACCGATCTGCAGGAAAGCAGTCATATGATCCCCGGTCAGCCCTGAGCTATTAGAGAGAGAGAGAGAGAAAGGAGCAAGTAGAAACAAACAGGGAGAGAGAGAGAGAGAGAGAGAGAGAGAGAGAGATACAGTGAAAGTGACACGCAGGGAGAGACAGGCAGCATGGCAAACCGAGAGGAAGAGACAGAACGAGAACAAGGGAAAACAACAGGAGAGAGAGAGAGAGAGAGAGAGAGAAAAGGCCGGGGCCCCTGTTCTGCATCTGCCTGCACAGCCTCCACCTCGTTCCCCCTCGCTCTGGGCTCTAATGGATCCAGCACCATGCAGTTTTGGTGGGGTCGCAGGCGCCTATAAACAGCGTATGCCTTGCAAATTAGTGCTGATGTAGAGGCTGCCGTCCTCATAGGCTACTCCTTGACAAGAAGGTAAACATATCTCCTTTTTTTTTTAAATTTTAAAACAAATACATTCTGTGTATCCGGCAAGAGAAAGGGAATTTGGAAATAAGGTCATTCTGGTGTCTTCTGATATAGCAGTAAGAAGGATCTTGTGGCAAAAACATTTATCTCCCATGTATTTATTGTATAACTCCTAAGGATCTCATACTGTGGAATATATGTGGATGGTGTCTGTATGAGTCAGTGAAGAGGAATGTAAAACACAGAGAGATGAATGTTTGTGACCTAGACTCTAGATAAGGGACTACACCTTACATTACATTCTAGGGCGATGCAGATACTGGCTGATTTTTGCAACATCAGTTTCCATTTCTACTGAGGACAAAAGTGCCTATCTGAAAATATCACTCGTGCATGACATTTGCACACCGTGCCATACTGAAACTCCATGGAAACGCGTACCCACCCTAACCATTCAGGGGAAATGAAGACAATGTTGAGAGACATGTGCTTTAAACAGTCACCCAATTTGAGCGTAAAAAAGATTCCCATGAATTAAACTGACCAAACGGATCCAAGAGAAAGTAATAATCCCTTTTTGTTCTCCGCTGTTAAATCTACTTCAGTCGCGAAGTGATGCAGATGAAGAGGGAAAGCAAGATTACAGAGGGATTTTTAAGCCTCGGTACGTGTATTTTTACACAATGCGTGCCAAGAGGGCCAAGTCAGTATTAACAAGATTTTTTTTTTTTTTTTTAGAATCTGGATACATATATATATTCTTTATTTTGCTGCAATTGTACATTAGAGCTCATACAATGGAGACAGACATGGAAACAGAAGATAGAGGGGGTTCATGTTACATTGGTGGTGAGCCACATTCAGATGCCCGATACTGAAATGATATAATCTGCTCCTTTTCTGTCCGATCCAACAGGACATCCTACGTTGTTCATTTTTAACAAAGACAATTATTGGGCAATATAGGACTGATTTTGCTCAGGTCATCCCTATTTTCTGTAAAGATGTATGATTAGAAAAGAGCTTATCTACCAAAAGCCATCATATTCCCTGTATGGTGATATAGTATAATATTGATGCGCATCTTTTTTCCCTCTCTCCAGTCTCCCATGTGTGCCCGGCCACCACTGTAAATAAGAATTTGTTCTTAATGACTTGCCTGGTTAAATAAAGCTTAAATAAGTGTGTTAGTGGGTCTTCGTCTCTCTTCTCTGTTCATCTAGGCTGCCCTGCTCTTTCTGACGCCAGGCCAGCAGACCAGACCAAACCAAAGCTGCAGACTCAAGGGCCAAGGCCAGCTCGCTTTGTGTACCCTTTTTTCTTTCCTCCGGTTCAACCCGAGACAAGACGACAGCACCAGTCCGCTGCAGTTCAGGAGCCAGGCCCAACCTGTGTCATCATCACTCCCTCAGTTCATGCAGAGAAACTGGGCCAGGTCACACCAGACCAGAGAGACTTAAGGACTGGGGGATCCTCCTGCTGCTTTATCCTCACTGCACCACGACACTGAGGAGGCCTTCAGTGACCATGTACTCGCCTCAGAGTCTCCACCGCTGGGGCATCACCCACAGCGAGAGCATGGAGCGCTTAGCCTACAGCCAAGGTAGGCTGCTAATCGCTATTTAAATTACTGACCCATTAATTACTGACTCTTACTCCTGTCACTTAGACGAGAAGGTAAAATGAAAAAGTGAAATGTCAAGAGGAATTTTTATTGCAACTGAACTGAAGCTTAGTGCAATTAACACTTTTTGAAACACTATTTTGCACTTGCATGTGTTGTGCACTGTAATTGATACATCAGTGGTAATTCAGTGCTTAGCAGTGGCCATGTGGCGCAAATGTGGCTGCCACTGAAAACTGCAGTGTCCACATCCTCTTTAATCTTCAGCTCCGGGTGCAGGGATCCTCAGTTCTCCAGCTGCAGTGTCACTTCCTCATGGCCCAGTGGTTCTCTGATCCACACAGGCCTGTGATTGGTCGGTTTCAGCACAGTCCTCCCACTCCTCCCTGTCTCCAGTCGGGGATTGGTGGGAGTCAGTAGGCATGACCGTCCTCACAGGAAGGACTATTGTTTTCCCTTTTTGTTCATTCATGTATTTGCATGTTTCATTCATGTGTAAAGGCTCGTGTGTGTGAACATATGAGCAGATAGAGGAACACAGTGCTTCTCTATCCATCTATCTATCTATCTATCTATCTATCTATCTATCTATCTATCTATCTATCTATCTATCTATCTATCATACTACCCTTAACCTACATTGCTGTAATATTTTTGTTGGATTAATGCACATATTTATAGATAATGCACTTTTTTCCCCCAAATTTCTAGTGCAAATTTTTAAAATTTCTTATGCCTTTTTCTATTTGTGATAATTTCACTAATGTTTAGAATTTAATTAGAGTTTGAGCAACTGCAAGTGAACCAGTTTCTCCTTAGGGATAAAAAAAAAAAAAAAAAAAAAAAGCTAAGTACAACACTTTACTCAAAGTAAGGGCCATTTTTGTGCAGTAACCCACTCACATCCCCTAGGACAGGGTATTAGGGGCATTGCAGGGGAAATAAATTATGGAGCTGGGAGAGCGGGGGTAATATTCCAAGAAAAAACTCAGATATTCTCTGACATTAAAGTGGTTAATTTATGAAAAAACAAAACAAAACTCTGAGATCATATAGTCACAAAAACCTGAAAATTCTGAGATTAAAGTGGTAAATTTAACAGAAAAAAACTCACAAATGTATGAGAAAAAACTCAGAAAAACTGTTTCTATACTATCAGATTTAGTAACGAGGACATGCTCATGACTTTAGCCCAGAATCATAATATTATCATAAGAAATCCTAAAATTACAAGTATTTCCTTGTTACTAAATCCGACACAGCAAACGTCAGCGTCTGCAGTGTGTGGTGGATCCAGCTTTGCAAAGTGAAGCCTGATGTGGTTCCTTTGCCTAAATAAATAAATAATAAATGAATAAATAGATAAATAAATGAATCTCAGAATTTTTATTTTTTTCATCATAATTTTGTGACTTCTTTCTCATAAATTTATTACTTTAACCTCATTGATTCTCTTAGTTTTTTTTTTCTCTGAATGTTACCCCCTCCTTTTGCTCCATATATTTTTCCCCCTACAATGGCCCACACACACCGCCGCACAAATCTGCCTGTTTTAGAAATGTTGCCGCAACGGGCAACATTTGCCACCAGGGAAGTTGCCCGCAGGTTAGTGAAGCCGTGCAGTTTCCGGTTCGACCAGCAGGTGGCGGCCGAGCGGCGCCCCTCCTGCCACTAAAACCATTACGTAGTGCTTTGTGGGTCTTGTGAGCTTTTTGACACCGCCCCTCCCGACGGGGTGCAGCGGGACCAGGAGGCAAGTGACGGCTATAGGTGTGCTCGTTGTAAACAAATCTCTACAACAACACCGCGATGAATGGCGGATATTCATCTCCCGGACGGGTACGTTGGAGTCGCCGCTGATTTAAAACATGTAGACGGACGCCTACGTTTTGCCGTCCGGTGTGGGAGTTGATTTCTGACACGGGTTCCGTCATTGTTTTGGCCAACGGCAGCTTTATCACAGACAGTGATTATGCTATGATGGTCGCCCGGTTGAATTATCCATAAAAGCTAGCGTGCTAACTTTAGCCCAACGTATGAATCTGCTGCTTCTGGCGTCGAGCAACAATATCGATTATAGTTTGAACATGGCATCGCCCGCCGAACACGACTTGGCTCTGGCCGAAGCGGATGGCAACAAGGAAAAGGCTCAGGTGTTTGGGATTTTGAGGCTGCAGGAGGAGAAAGGTGCCGGGGGAGAGAAAGCTAGCGGCGGTGTACGAAGTGGAGGAGGAGGAGGAGGAGACGGGCGATGGCAGGCTCCTATCTTCGCCCTGGCCAGGAAAGCATCCGAGACATTTTCAGGGAGCATTCACGTCCTGCCCAAAGTGTCGGAGCACAGGACGTCCCTGCCCGAGGAGTGGACTGTCAAAGGTAAATCGTGTCTTAAGGAGGTGAAGAGTGTGTAACAGAGAACAGGATAGCATCATTAATTGATTAATAACGCACATGACACCAATTATGTCCTCTTTTTTTTCACGGGTAAGATAAAGTCTGGACCGGTGCACTCATCCAGCCGTGATGACACACAGATTTCCTGAGTTTTTTTTTCCCACCCCATCCCATCACTGGCCCTCGTAAACTGAATTAAATAAAGCAAAGCAGTGATCAGTCCCATTTTACACGGTTGTGGTGGTCTTTGCTTTACAGTTTTCCATGTGGAATTTAATATAAATGTAGATAAACCTCTCTCTCTCTCTCTCTCTCTCTCTCTCTCTCTCTCTCTCTCTCTCTCTCTCTCTCTCTCTCTCTCTAATTACACCATTTTACTGTTTATTTAACCATTTTATTCTGCAATAATATATACCTGTAGGACTTCACAACTGTTCAAAAGTGCAGATATGGTGTATATAGGTAGAGTTTTTTTTTTATGCATGCTCAATTTCTTATTTCTGGATTTATTGATATAATACTTTGTAGGATTAATGCACGTATATAGACATAATGCACACACTGTTTCTTCTTTACAACTACATTTTATCATTAAATGCACAAGCAGGATTACTGCACATATGTAGACATAAGGCACACATGTATTTTTTCTTTCCAAGTTTTTAAGGCACATGTTTTTGTGTTTCTTGTAATTTCATTCTTCTCTTGAGAATTTGAACCACTGCATCTGACCCAGTTTCCCCTCAGGGACCAAGACAGTATCTCTAATTCTGATTTATACATCTACCACTGTGTGGTTAATTGATTTCTCATAGACTGCAGATGGTCACACAGTGATGCTCAGCTGATACTGTTAGTTCTAGTAGCTGTGCTTTAGTCCCCAAGTGTCACATGTTGCACTGATGCACCGATGCAAACTCTGCTGTATAATTTATCTCCTTTCATATCTTGTGAATAGGACACCTTGCTCTTGAGGCGTCTTAGCTTAATATTTAAAGTCTGCGTGTGCATCACTGCTGTACTGAAAATTAGCTTGATTTCACGAAGAATCATCCCGCCAGTCAACTTTGAGTGAGGCAGGATTTGACAGCAGAGGAGGCCTAATGCTGTCGAAACTGTCAGATACTTTCCTGTCAGCCAGTCTCACTCTCAGCCTCTCTCTCTCTCTCTCTCTCTCTCTCTCTCTCTCTTTCACACACACACACACTCACACGCTCTCTGTCTCTCTTCACCATCCAACATCTCCAAGGAGCGATGCCCACACACACACACACACACACACACACACACACACACACACACACACACACATACACACACACACGGCTAGAATTTCTGTTGTTTTGGAGATATCCATCATAGATCCACATCTAAATTCTGTAGCCGAATTCAGGAAATTCCAAAATCAGCTGGTACTGGTGACAGTAACAGTTCTCTTCATAAAATCCTAGAAGCATGCGAAGAGATGTATTTAATTTTCTGAAATCTAGTTTTCTGTCCTTTAATTTAATGATAATTATGGAGGGTGCTGTTTTTTACAAGCCCTTTGGACTGTTTTCTATTTGCTTTTTAACTTGGATCATGTTTTCTAGGACTGGGGCGGTGTATTTCCTGATTTGATACTATCACGATACTTGGCTGCCGATTCGATTTATTACGATTTTTGTTTTTTGAATTATCCTCTAGTTTGTGGATGTAAAGTTCCATAAAGCTGTGATTATCTTAGAGGTCACGATAGGTCATTTTATTCAGTGATGTCAAGTTTTTAAAAATGGCCTCACTACAATGAAATGGTTACTATGGGAGCTAATATCATCACACATGAATCAAATGTGGCTCACTGAATCCTCAAGAGTCTCAGCTTTCCAGTCAAACCCAATTTATGCCCCAGTATGTTTAGGCCCCAGAATGCAGAAACACACCATTTTACATTAGGCCAACGTAACACATTTGTACTACATGCAAAAGCCTGCTTGCTTTGTGCCCCAAACCGCATGGGATCAGCATAAGAATCAGAATCAGAAATATTTTATTGATCCCCGGACGGAAATTGGGTAAAGTGGGCATGTCTGCAAAGGGGAGACCCGTGGGTGCCCGTACAACCCATTTTCATTCAGATATCTGGAGGTCAGAGGTCAAGGGACTTTGGAGCGATTTTTAGTCCCATTGCCAACAACCTGGCATGACATGCTTGGTTGTGGACAAGGGGACATACCAAGAGATGCTAACGGATTCCTTAGGACATCTAGTTTTATATGGTAACCATATCCTCTTTACTTTAACTCGATTCAGTAATAATAATAAAAAAAGGGTAAAACATTGTTTAGAAAATTGATTGTTTCCCAGTGCTAGTTTCTACTGTCATTTAATTTTCTGCATCAGTAAACTAAATTGTAGGAAAATGATCCGTGAGAATGAAAATGCCTGTCTCTCTGTTGAATCTCGAATCAAAATGAAAGCTTTGAATAGACCCACACTGTTCAGTGATGCTGCTTTTTTAATATCCGTGGCTGTGGCCCTAATAGTCTGACAGATCATGGTACAGGTAGAGGCTCTGAGTGGCAGGTCAGCAGCTCTGTTAGGGACGACATCAATCCCCAGAATTCCCAGTGCTCAATATTACCAAGGGCCCCTGATCCCCATGTAACCTTTAAGAAACTGCAAGTCGGCCTGCTCTGCCAGTGAAGTGGCAGAAAGGCCAGGCTCGGCATTGCTAGGCACCGTCCCTGCATGTTCACGTGAGCTTGTTTTATCCTGCTCTGGAGCTTGTGGGCTACATATTAACCTGGAGAACAACATGTGGAGTAGTTACAAGCATGCTGGAGGTTAAAGTGACAGTTGCTTAGGACTAGTAACAGCCCAAGGCAGATTTAATGTGTGGGGTGCAAACTTTGAATGCCACGCCTTGCGTCTGGTAAAAAGCAGTTAATGCTGTGGCTGGAGCAACAGTGACACTGGTCTAGAACAGACATGTTAAGACGTGATTTTACTGTGTTATCAAAATTTCTAAACAATCTAGGAAGTCAACCAAGTCGCAGAACCTGGAGCTGCTCCAGTGGAAGTGACAGTGACTGTGTAAATCCAGCAGCATAACAAGACGTCTGTTGTTTAGCCATCCAGGTGTGTAAAACTGGCAGAGGCCTACCCAAAAGACTGATGCTGTCATCTCTGCCAAAAGTGCCAAAGCCCTGAATAATGGATCTGGGTGCTTAAATGAATGAGACGTTGGTATCATGCACTGGTTGATGATTTAACCCTCCTGTTATCTTCAAATATTTTAACATTTTTTTAATCATTTAGGGTGAGTTTGACTCCAGTAATCTAAACCTCCAGAAAGTGAATATAATAAAATTTACCCAAGCTTATGTGTCAGGTACTTTATGTGTCATGTTGACTACATAAATAGCCTTTTAAATAAAACATAACCTCCCCCACTCACCTCCCCTTATACATCAAAGGTCTTGTGGGAGTCAGGTTTTCCACTCTCAAACATCACATTAACTATCAGTGATCCTCACACTACTACAGGTGTGGTTATGTTGATATTTTTGGTATGTTTTAATCAGCTGACACAGCCTGGGGTCAAACTGACACCAAAGAAACACAGATGCATACAAAATGTGTACAGGATATTGAAATCATAGCATCATATTGATTTTATGTTTACCCACTTCCACTTGTCCCCATTAAATTAGGAAAAGTCATGAAACATGAAGCCAAAGAAACAACGTTAATCATTTATTTAGAGAGGTTGAGCAGTGAATTGGGTCAAAGTGACCCCAAAGAGAATAGCAGGGTTAATCCATTTTAAATGAAGTTGATAACAAAGCAGTAAAGTGAAGGGCTCTGAATACTCTCTAAAGCTGCTGTATGTGCTTTCTGCTGTCGGGTGGATGGTGCTGCATTTTTCTACTTGAGTAGATTACTTAGTGATGACATTAGCTTGTAAGGCTTTCACCCGGCTAATAGGTCGGCAGGGTTGTTTGATGATACACAGGTCCCCGAGATCGAAAACCAAGTCTGTTTTGAATGGTTTGAGGGCCTGTCAGACGTCCTGTACTCTGTCTTCACCAGCCTTGGACCTTATTACTTGACAGTTACTGGACTGTTTTTTTTTGTTTTTTTTTATTTAATTTAATCACATCCTCATGCCCACTGTCAGGTTTATTTTTATCTGTATGTAAATGAAGACCATAATCTCATCAAGTTTTCTTATATTTTGTGAGTTTTAGCAAGCCATGCAGTTACGTAGTCTCTTCAAGCCATTTGGGTTTCATTTTAAAGTAAATAACCTAGAGCTGGGTGATATCTGGGATTTCAGATATTGTAATATTATGATAAGGCGAAAGTGTGATAAGTCTTTTCCTGGTTTTAAAGGCTGCACTATGGTGAAGGGATGCAATTTTCTGAACTTAGACTGTTTCAGCTGTTTTCATATTTACCTCTACCTGCTTGGTCATCATATCCACATGACTGATGAGTGTTTAGCAAAAATCATGTGTGTAAATATATCATGAAAGCTCCAGCAGTCATCCCTACAATATTGTCACAACATCAATATCCAGGTTTTTTGGTCAAAGATATTGTACTGTTTGCCCTAAAATAACCTTTTCTCTCCTAAACTACGGAAGAACACAAATTGAACCGAATCTTATCATCTTTGGATAATAAGATCTTTAGATAATCTTATTATCTTTAGATAATAAGATTTCAAGATGTCATTCATTTGAAACCTTAAAATAGACCTAATTGTGGATTTCAATTTATGTATGCAGGATGGTCAACAATTGCTGGGTACATAAAAAATGGATGTGGTGGTTGAGGGCTGGCATGCTCGAGTATAAACCAGCAACCAAAACAATGACAGTAGAGCACACAAAGATGACACTGGAGTCTTGATCTTAGTTTCTAACATCTGTAACCGAGATGTGTCTGTCAGTGAAGGTCAAGTGGCATCCACACAATTGTTTTATGAAACTGTGGACTCACCAGAGCTCTTTGATGTTTTTCTGAAGACTGCCTGAAGGCAAATAATTCAGGCTATCACTCATCAGCTAGCCCGGCCTGATGTGGTGATAATTTGCATAATATTGCATAAGAAAGTGACTTTCTTACTGTAGAACATTAAGAACAAAAATACATGACTCGAAAACTGACTCAAATATTGTATTGGGAGCTCTCGTTGATTCCCTTCCTTTCCCTCCAGTCAGTAAATAAATATTTATTTACTGATTGATTGAAATCACATTTTATAGACGCCCCTTAGTGGGTCTTTTGTGCAGACAAGAAAACCAAACAAAGCAAGAGCAGTAATGATGTGTACATATCACAGAAACATGATTAATGTAGAATCGAGCCAGGCACCTTAACCAGGTTTCTCATAATCAGAGTAAAGATATAACAGAGTTATTATAACTGAGTTATGACACTGACCTGGGTTGACCCAAAATCAAAATCAAATCCACTGTGCATGTAAACACAGCCAATGAGGAATAGTGATGGGGGGACTGAAATGGTTTTCCTTGCAGTATGAAGTTTGTTAATGCATATACACAGTTTTTAAATGAAGGAGTTGGTGCTGAATGGGACTTTGGTTTTTGCTCTGGTATCAGCTACCAGGACATCGCTAGTACCAGGACGTCCCTAGTGTTTGTGTGTGTGTGTGTCTTCTCCACAGCCCTGCGAGACACCGACTGAAATGTCATGCACTCAGCCTCTAATCATCTTTATCCCAGACATATACAGTTGAGTGAAAAAGTGTTTGCCCCCTCCCTGTTTTCTTATTTTTTTGCAGGTTTGTCACACTTAAATGTTTCAGATCATCAAACAAATTTAAATATAAGACAAAGATAACACAAGTAAACACAAAATGCAGTTTTTAAATGAAGGTTTTTATTATTAAGGCGAAAAAAAAAATCCAAACCTACATGGCCCTTAGCATACTTCTACTTCATCGTGGTTGCTGTACGTTTTGACCATTTGTGTCTGTCTCTTCCTCCCACAGCCCTGCGAGACCCGATGGCCATGGAGCGAGCCAACCTGCTGAACATGGCCAAGCTCAGCATCAAAGGGCTGATCGAGTCGGCTCTGAGCTTCGGACGAACTCTGGACTCCGACTATCCACCGCTTCAGCAGTTCTTTGTCGTCATGGAGCACTGCCTCAAACACGGCCTCCGAGGTAGGACGCAGAGAGAGAGAGAGAGAGAGAGAGAGAGAGCATGTGGGTGTCATTTTTAGGTTTTAATAAGCCGGTTTTTCTCTCCCTCTCCCTGCCACCAGTGAAGAAGTCTTTCCTGGGCTTTAATAAGTCTCTGTGGGGTCCTCTGGAGCTGGTGGAGAAACTGTGTCCCGAAGCAGCAGAGATCTCAGCTTCTGTACGAGACCTACCTGGACTGAAGTAAGGAACGCGCACACACATGCATACACACACACCAAGTTTATTATCGTTAACAAGAACTAACAAAGTAACGAAAACTAGGTGTGAGAAAACATTTTTGTTAACTGAAATGAAAGTAAAACTGAGGCTCAAAAAAACAAAAAAAAAAACGGTAAAACGGTGTTCATCTGTTCTACACGAACACACTTTCAAAACTGACACTTGGCACACACAACGGGAAACTTAACAACTGAAACGACTGCAGCAACATGAGCCAACACACACACATGCACAGTAGAACAACATGAGAATGGGACGTGAACCAGTGGAGGGAAGTACCTGAGCGTGATGTGCTTTCACTTCACCTTCCCTCTCACTGCTGCCTCACCCCTCCCTCTCTATTGTCTCTGTCTCTCTGGCACTAAACCACAAACGCTCTGAGTTCATATGCAGCTTGCTGTGTAGATTGGTTTTAACAATAACACTGAAACAAGGCGTTTATCTAATAACCAAGTCAGATAGTAACTGTTTGAGCCGGTTTGCACACTGCAGTGTTTTCCAACAATGTGCCCAGAGCCTGGAGAGGAACAACAGAGACTGCAGTTGAAGCGGTGTCCCCTGGTGGCTGCGGGGGAGCGCAGACCCCTGCTGGCCCTCATTCGGGCCCTTTGATCTCCCCGGCCCACAGTAATCTTTATCAGTTGCTAAATAGTAAAATGTCTGGAGCCGGGGATTCAGCTGAGCGACGTGCAGCTTTTGTCTGATCTGTCAGAAAGAGGAACAATGCAGCTGTTAAAGATGGAGAACAAACAGACTCTCTGTTTCCTCTGATGGTGCTGAGTCAGACTGACAGACGTGTGGCAGAGGCCTGTTTTTCTAACGGCCAGTGTGGACCTAACAGTCGTAGGCCATAGGACAATGCATAATGTGCCTCCGAATTTTGGTGTTGTTGCCAAAATGATGGTGAGGCTGAATGAAACATGCTGGTTGAGGAAAACGTAGAGTAGCTTGCTCGGTATTAGGGGTGGAACAATAAATCAGTAACGCAATACACTGTGATACTTCCTCTTGTTATACATTATCGATACACTTCGACTTGCTTTGCGCAGATGCATATGTGAGTTCCTAGCTGGAGTATTTGTTCCCAGCCTGTAGGTGTTTTAACTGGAACTGTTCTGCCATGTTCATGTTGCAGATTAAAACTTGAAAACACAACTGATTTCTGCTTATTGGACAATGATTTTGCCTTTTCCAGGGTATGTGTTTCTTCCTCAGTTACAGATGTCATGAGGTATCATACCTGATTATGTATTGCATATCGCACAGTCGCCTGTATTGTGACAACATGGTTATTGTGAGTAAACTACTGCCAGTTTTCCAGCTCAGTAGTCTGCGACAAAAGATTTAGATCCTTGGAAAAATTCATTTTGAAAATGTTTATGGCAGAATCAGTAGGTTGTGTATGCGTCTTACTATATAGTTTTCTAATCACACACTCACCATTTAAAATTTTTAGTCACTGCACAGTAACACTAACCACAGGAGGATGGTGTCAGCATAACATCCAAAACACAGAGGTCAAAATCAGTGGCACCCTTAAACAATATTTAATAAATTCAGCTCAAATTCAATTCAACACATTCAATGCAGATTTCTTTAAATAAAAACAAAGAAGTGTCTGTGAGAAAATTCTTTTTTTTTTACACTCATCTCAGTTTCTAGAAACTGTATTTCCTCTTTTATTGTGATATAAATAATGAGGCTACACACATGTAAAATACGAACGAACAGGGTAGGACACAACGGCAAAACTTCAGAATATCAAGGATCTTGAAATTTTCTGCATGGAGGAGCAGTTCAACGAAAGAGAGAGCAAAAGTTTTCCAGTTGTGTCAGACATTACAGGAAGAGGAAGCTTAACAAAATATTATGAAACATAATAAAAGTATTTACTTTTCTTTTACAGCCATTTTTGCTCATTTTCATGAAGCATGCCAATAATTCTGGAGTTTGCTGTGTGTGTGTGTGTGTGTGTGTGTGTGTGTGTGTGTGTGTGTGTGTGTGTGTGTGTGTGTGTGTGTTTCCCAGGACTCCGCTGGGCAGGGCCAGGGCTTGGCTGCGTCTGGCTCTCATGCAGAAGCGGCTGGCAGACTACCTGCGACTGCTCATCACCAGAAAAGACCTGCTCAGGTACACACACACTACTGAGTGTAGATTAATGAGAGAAAAAATGAATTTAAACGATTGTAGCATCAGACTGCAACATAACAAAAGTGATAAAAAGTGAAGGGGGTCTGAATACTTTCTGAATGCACTGTATATAGAGCTAAATCCTCTAAATAATGTTTGTCACTGTCATGTCTGCGTCCTCCTTCCCAGTGATTTCTATGAGAATTCAGCCGTGATGCTGGAGGAGGAGGGGGCGGTGATTGTGGGCCTGCTGGTGGGGCTAAATGTCATCGACGCCAACCTCTGTGTCAAAGGGGAGGACCTGGACACTCAGGTAAACACAGAACACACAGAACTGGGGTGGCGGGTCGGCCCGCTGGGAGAGGCGCTGAACATTAACTGGAGTCGATGGGGCGGAAAAGCCTCTGAAACAGCATCAGGCCATGTGACGGCGGCAAACGCTGCTTCTCAGTGTTTCTGCTGCCTTCCTAGCACTGAGTTTTTGCCATGTTGATGTCTTTGTTGTTTCGTTGTTTTAAGGTTGGTGTGATCGACTTCTCCATGTACCTGAAGAATGACATTGACGATTACAGGAGTGAAGAGAGGTACGCTGTTGTTTTTTTTCTCTGGATTTTGTCTGTTGATCTGTTTATGTGTTTTTCAGTCCCTTCCCCGTCTCTCCCCATGTACAGCATGATGGTGCTTTTCAGCTTACACAGCTCTGCTTTATCTCTGTTTCCATGCCAACAGGAATAGCCAGATAGCAACCATCTTGGATCAGAAGAACTATGTGGAGGAACTGAACCGACAGCTCAAGTAAGACATGCACTGGCTTTACATAGACAAAGTAGTCCTTTTTTTGCCCTTATTCTGACAAAGACAATATTGCTACTAAGCCATTTACATGGCTAATGAATAATGAATATTCCACTAATATTTACATGCAGACGTGCATCCTTCAACTTGTTGAACCGTGAGAACACAGCCTTGCTCTTTCATTCGTTCAACCACCTTATTGAAAAGGTCGGCATTGCAATATTTGCCCATATCCAAAAACAAGTTGATGTCCAAGTCTTTCATAATCAAGAGTTGGTATTCTCCTTGCAGCCAGAAATGTGGTTTTCGCCTTTTTTAATGCATCTCTACCCCAGCCTTGCAAACTGTTGACTAGTTGGTTTGTTTATAACATACAGAGCTGATCATAAACAAGCATAGACATAGTCATGGTGAAATGCACATTCCTAAAGTGCTGTTTACATGTCCAAAAAATGCTGCCAAAACCAGAATAATATTGGCATATCCCACGTCTTAATTGGAAAATGATACATAGAATAAGGCCTAATTCAGAATATCTAAACAGAATATGCAGTTTACCTGACCTGTATCAACTTCTGAATATTGTCATATTTGAAATAATAGTGGAAAATTAGTGTGCATGTTGGTGTAGTGATTGAATCTTCCACTGTAGGTTAACGTACTGACTTACTAACAGTAAGTATAGGTACAAACCAGCTGGTTTATGAATTAGGCAGGCTGTTGCAAACGGGTCTTTTCAAAATGTTGTTCCTATCCTTAGTTTAGCTTGTTCTAGTCTTTTTTAATTAACGTGTTGCCATATGTGTTGACATAATGATTGACACAGTATGAAGCAGTGTCCCACGACATGTCTTGAATAAATCATTTTTGGCTGATGATTGACACGGGTAGGCTTTGGCACATCACTGCTGTAAAGCACAAAGAAAGATAATTATCATTACTTTTTCTCTCAGTATAAATTTGTTGATTCAAACTGCATTTATGTCAGCTTTTTTTTTTTTTTTTTTTTAAATTGTGACAGCTTGTGTTGACAACTTGTGTTTGTCCATATTGGGAGGCATTGAAGCATCTTCCACTTTGAATTGGTGTGTGCCATTACTGGCTGTTAATGAGGGTCCCTCAGTGGTTAATCTAATGGAAAAAAAAGAAATGGTCTTGTGGTGGCATGCATTTTTTTCATCTTAAGCTTCAGACAGTGGCCTTGGCTGACCCAAAAGTTGTGACATTCTCCTGTACATTTAAATGCAGTCAGCAAATACCAAATGTTATTTCATTATTCATCCATGTAACTTCACAAACAAGAAAAACTCAAAACAGCTACTCTGAAAGCATCTGTGGGAAGTTTTTTCCAGCTATGATCATCCTCTGTTCAGAAGCCCAGCTCTGTTGACTGTGGCTGGGCTTTTTAAACCTCTCAGCCAGGAGCCAAAATCAGAGACACTCTCTTAGGGAGCCAGACTCATTTAAACAGACTAGTGCTTTTGTCATGTGGAGACCAAGCAGAAACAGGCCTGTCATACATTTTGGTCTTGAGAATGTTTTTTTTCCCATGGCACTATTGCCAAGGCAACGCATGCATCGAAAGGCAAATTCAGGTCAGTGACAAAGTCAGAGGTGAAACACTTCAGTCCTGTATAGCTGGGTGTGCTGTTACACGTCATCCACTTCATAACAGCACTTAAGAAAATCATTTTCTGCAACAGAAACAGAAGCTAGGTTTAACATGGAACATAAATAGCTGTGATTTTTGACTCCTGCAGTATTTTTTTCACATATTGTGAAAGAATGCTGTGAGTACTAATGCAGGGAAACGAGGCCTGATGACTGAATGTTGGTTGTTGCTGTTTGCCTCTGTGTGTCCAGCTCCACAGTCCATGGTCTTCAGGGCAGGGTGGATTCTCTGGAGAAGTCCAACTCTAAACTCATAGAGGAGGTAAGACACCTATTAGTTTAGTTCAGAGGAACAAAGTACCAAGAACACTATCCTAATATTGAGTTGCTCTTGCTCTTTGCTCAGTTTTACATCTCAGATTTCCCAAGCATGAATGGAATTGCTCTCACTAAAATGAAAATCTGTTCACTCTGGTTTTAATCAAAACTCCACAAAAGTTCATGGGAGTTCCATTCAATCTTCCCAAACTATTAAACATAGATCTTGTGTAATCAGGGTACATTGTGTGGCAAAACCACCAAATAGGAGTAGTATCTGTAACTGATGGCACAGTGTTGATGTCAACATTGTTGATATCAGACTGTTGCTGATATCGGATCGACTGTGTATTATTTTCTTCATCTTGGTGTGTGTCTGTCTGTTTGTGTGTTTAGTTAGCCATCGCCAAGAACAACATCATCAAACTGCAAGAAGAAAACCAACAACTGAGGAGTGAAAACAGTCTAATTTTACTGAAGGCACAACAGCATTTAGAGGTACACATGCACATACACATATGTTAATACCCACCACTCACACAACAGAAAGAAACATGGTGTCTAAATAAGACTGAAACCAAAGCTAAGCCCAAAGCTGGGCCAGCTGTGAACTACCACAAACCATCACAAGTACAGATTTACCGAGAGGGAAACTGATACACACACTTGGTGTTATTTTAGTTTTTTTATCATACTTATAATGTTATCAACTTTAGGTGACCCAGGGCGACGTGTCAGTGGAGAGAGACACTTACAAACAGTCTCGTCAGGGTTTGGATGAGATGTACAACGAGGCCCGAAGACAACTGAAGGAGGAATGTCAGCTCAGACAGGTCAGAAGGCTGGACTGTGTGTGTGTGTGTGCACATATAAAATGTGTTTACAAATTACTCATGTGGGTGTGTGTGATAACGGTTCATTTGTCTGCGGTGTGTTTTTAGGATGTGGAGAATGAGTTGGTCGTCCAGGTGTCAATGAAACAGGAAATGGAGCTGGCCATGAAACTTCTAGAGAAAGATATTCACGAAAAACAGGTCAACATACATTTACTCCCCTCTCTCTCTCCCTCTCTCTCTCTCTCTCTCTCTCTCTCTCTCTCTCTTTCTCTCTCACTCACTTTCTCTTCCTTTTGGCTGTGGTTTTAATGATCATACTTCCTTTCCTTTCTCTTTAGAGAGGAACTTGTCTGTCCTAACGTGTATGCTTTATGTACAGGGAATTTCAAGAGCGTGAAGGAAGTAGTCAAAATTTGCTCAGAGAAAAATAGACATTTAGCAGACACTCTCCCTAGAGTGACTTATGGAGTGCAACAGTATAAGGACATGACAAAAAGGTTTAATATGCAAATGTTACAGGGCAAGGTCTCCATGAAAGTTGCATCCTCCAACCTATTTGAGGTCTGCAGTGAGAAATATGGAGTGAAATTAAGGACATTTTATGATCTCTTCTGACCTTTCGAGAGCTCTTAAAGTAAATTGATTAACTTGAACACGTTACAGCTTTTATACTTTGCATCATATATCTGTAATTTCTTATCTCTTTAATTATCTCCCCCTTTTTTCTTTCCTTTTCTTCCTCTTATTTTTCTGAGTGTATGCTTCTATTTACTTATGCCCGGTGTTACTCTAGACTTTGATGACAGAATATATATTATGTTAAAAATAGAACTGAGTATCCAGCAGAGCCATATAATATCTTTTTAAACACTCTGGACTTACTCTGTGGGGCAATAAACATCCAACATTAGTCGCCCCAGATGTACCTCTACCATCAGTGTCTTGGCCTTTTTCTTTTCATCATCCATAATTGAAAACGTACTAAATTACTCTTTAGAAATGCCAACCCACATTTCAAGGGAGGGAAAAAAGATAATATCATCTTTATTGTCCACAGATGTGGAAATTTGCCTTTACAGCAAATCCAAAGCAAAACAAAACACTTGGTCAGCAAGCTGCAGTAATATAAAGTAGAATTTTAAGTCTGCTATTTAGAAGACAGAAACAATGGCATGACCATGGTTGGGGCAGGAATGAGTCTGTGTTTGCAAAAACTGTCGAGTTTCTGTTGCTGTTTTACAAGGTGCAGTGATGCAAGGCAGCTTTTTTCTGCTCTGGTTAACAGGACACACTGATCGGACTGAGACAGCAGCTGGATGAGGTCAAAGCCATCAATGTAGAGATGTACCAGAAGATGCAGGTACACACACACACACACACACACACAGAGAGAGAGAGAGAGAGAGAGAGAGAGAGAGAGAGAGAAAACAAAACTGGGCAAACTTAGTTTAGCTGGACTGCCATTTCAATGTGCATCAATGAAACTGAACATTTTCTTGTCTGCAGTTCCATGTTTCTAGTGTCAGTGCCTCAGCGTCTGCTCTGGTCAGTTTTGTTTAAACTCACTAAACAGCCTTTATGCAATTTGGTCGCCTCCCTACAGGATAGTAGAGCTTGTCAGCAGTCGTTTTGTGTGGGCTGGTCAGGTCCAGCAGGTCAGTTGTGCTGGACGCTGCACGGCTCCTGGGAGCTCAGACCCGTCCTCTCCTCTCCTCGCCGGAGCAACTGGCCTGCTGGGACTCCTACCAGCCGTCTTCTCCCACCTCCTGGGAGCCCTGCAACCTTCTTAAAAGAGATTATTTTTTAGGTCCTGCTGCTAAACAGGCCATAAATTCTGTCATCCATGGGCTGTGACAGTCACTTTAACTTGAACTTTTCTAGCAGCTGGGAAACAGACGAGAATTGTCTTGGTCTTGAGAAGCGGCAGCATTTATTACGTGACACGCTGCAGCCTGTTACTGCGTATTTACTGCCAGATTCTCAATTCACAGCTAATCTTTTCCTCTGCTCCGCTCATATTCATAGTCTATTTTCTGCCACTCTATGCAGTGCCCTGTTCTTTAAAGCAGCTACACATATCTTATAGGAGTACCTTTCATGTAGATGTCATTTGAAGAATGAGGAGAGGGGGGATTCTGGGATTTGATGCACTAGTTGATGACTCCAAGCAGTTCACAATGATACATTACGTTATCATAGTTGTTTAAATTGGAAGTAAATTTGATATTAATGATTGTGCGACCTCTCATGTGTCCAGTGTGTCCAGTTAGTTACCTAAATACAGTTCAAGCCCTCAGTATCCGTGTCCGTAGCTGGATATTGAGCAGTGGGGGGGTCAGTCATAAGTGTCTCAGTTAGCACCATTCATGATTCTTAGCCAGCCCCAGTTGGGTGTTATGCCAAAAAAAAAAAAAAAAAAAATTAAACTTATCTTCTTGTTATTTGCATGATAAAGGGAAGAAGCAGAAATACTAATACTAATTATGCTGTTACTACTACTAATAATGACACTAATTCTCATCCATCAGACCTCTGATGAGGGAATGAAGCAGAAGAACGATATGATCAGTCGTCTGGAGGAGAAGACCAATCAGATCACTGCCACCATGAAGCAGCTGGAGCAAAGGTGAGACACAGTGCCTGAAAAGGCACAGCACACTCATCTCAGAACAATTTAATTATTTTCTCTCATGTCTCCACCCCCACCCAACAGTCTAAAATAGATTCTCCACTGCTCCGTGAAAACATAGTAAGTCATATGACCCTGAGACTAACTTAAAAGTCACTGCATAAAAATATGGGAAATAAGTTAGTTTGCGTCCCTTCAAAATAAAGGTTTAATGATTCAGTTATTTTGTTTTACAGCAAGGATTAAATACCCTTAATTCCATTTTTTTTTAAAAATGAAAAATATGAAATATGTTTGCTTTGTGGTTTGTGTATCTGCTTTTAAAGTAAAGTTGAACAAAATATGTTTAATTGAACAAATATATGTTACATTTTTTTTTTAAAAAAAGTTTAATTGAACCTATTTCCCCTTAGGGATCAATAAAGTATTTCTCATTCTGATTCAAAGTACAGGCTTACATGGGAGCAGCATTCTGTAAAGAAATACAGTGGAAAGAATCAAATGGGATTCTGATCCACGGCCCCAAAAACACTCAACTTCCATGTGGTTTCTCTGATCTCTAGACAAGATGATCTGACCTGGGATGCATGCCTCGCATGCCAGTTTATGCAAATTCATGATTTCTGAAAGTCTACAATGTCTATGGGTCTTTTGCAAGTCCTAGTCTAGAGCTATGCAGAAGAGAAACTAAGGGAACCGTGAAAAATGATTTGAATAAACTCCTCCGTCTCATCACTAGTACCTATGAAACTACTTCATCACATGACATACAGATACCATTGACAGAAAAAAGTATTTGGACAGTGAGCTAATATTGTACAGTGAATTTAACATGAAAAGATGAATATGAAGTAAAAAAAAACAGACTGCTTGGTTTTCTGCATATTAAATCATACTAAAAATGCCAATGCTTATGCTGTATGTCATGTCTAATAAATTAAACTAGATATTTTCCTGCATGCCAGTTTGCTCACTTATTATAGAACTATGTTCCTGTGTATAAATCCTTTGCATTCATCAGTGATTTTGGAAACTTCTACCTAGCTGTGTGCTGGTTGGTTGATGTCATGTGACCCCGCCCCCTCACTCCTCCAGCTTTGTCATGTCCCAGTCAACACGGTCCATCCCCCCCTCCCCTTTTCTATTGGTTTAAATTCGTTCCATCCTCTTTGTGATTGGTTGTGAATGTTTTTTGCTGCTCTGAAGGTTTTTCTAGGCCAGTAGGATGAACACAGACCCCGGTTACACTTGTCATTTCAACAGGATTTTTTTTTTCTTTTTTTGCTCTGTTTGACTGTCCTGAACCAACTTTCAAATGAAGGAGTCTGGTTAAGCCATACTGTTGTTGTTGTTGTTGTTGTTGTTGCTGATATGGCAAAGTTGGTTATGTTGTGATTGAAGCCACCGTTTGAAATCAGATGATTTACCAGCTCATTAGAGATGAAGCTCCCTCTTTGATTCTCTCTTATTCTTGAGAGATCATAATGCTGTTAAATAGATCTGTGAACACACGTCTTTGCTTGCCAGGCTTAAAGGTCTCATGTTGACGCTACATCCACCTGACAATGTCAATTAATGTGTCTCCTGTAAGTGTGTTTTTTTTTACCTGTCCACATTCCTTTTTCCTGCTTGTCCTCTCCATCTCTTTGCATCCTTCATCTGCCCATTGGACTGCAGTCAGATCTAAACTGTGTAGAAGCCTGGCCACCTGAAAACAGGTTTTTGTGTGTTGAAGCCTGTCGTCTAGCACCTCCTGCTGTGCACGCGATGGAAAAAAAGACTCATTTTTAAGTGTTAAGTGTAACCGGGGCCACTTAGAACACTGATGTATTGACATCCTTTCTTCCTTCCTTCCTTCCCTCCTTCTTTCCTTCTGTTCCCCTCTTTCATACCATCCATCCATCCATTTTCCTCCCTCCATTCTGACATCATTTTATTTCTATTTTTAACTCCTGATTTTGTTCCTCCTCCTCTCCTGAGCAGCGATAAAGACCTGCTAAGTCAGACGCGAACACTAGCCATGTCTTTTGTCAAGTGTGCCAGCACAGACACGGAGCACCAGTACAAACTAGTCAAGGACATTTCCTTCTGAGAGCAAACACGCGCACATGCACGCACGTACAGGATACATGATTGCCTATGAATGACTGAATGAATGAATAAATGGATAACTTAAAGGAACATTCCTGCTTTGTTTTTCACACAATGTTCAGATGGTTCCATGGCCCGAGAGCAGCCACGGGGAACAGCAAGGTGAAACTGGGACGCATAGTTCGGTTCTTTGATAATCACCATACCAACATCAGCAAAACTGTGGGATTCATAGAAACCACTGCGACACGTTCCATGATTTTTGTTTCATGCTAAATGAAGAACATTATGGCCCAGATTTCACGTTGCCATGGCTCCCTTTCATTTCATCGATGGCTTTGTTTCTCGAGCCAGAGAAGCATCTGAAAATTATGACAGTTATACTTTAATAGATATTTCAGATAAATTGTGAATCAATGGTATACTTCTTTATTTGTGCACTTACATGCTCAGGCACACACACACACACACACACAAACACACACACAAATGCTACACATTCTTCCTGTTGCCAGTAGTCGGTTTATATGCAGTATCACTAACGTGCAGGTAGTTGACTGGATTTTGGCTCAGAGATGTAACCCTAGCTTTGCAGAGGGCGTTCTGTCCTGTTCATTGTCATTGTCACATTGAGTTAGAATAAGTACAATGGGCCTCCCCATTCATATCCAAACTACTGAGTGGTTTTATCCTGATAAACCCACAGCCACAGATTTAAAAGAGTTTGGTGGTTGTAGTTTAATAAAGCGGCGTCCGTGTCAGCTACGCAGTGGTTGCTAAGTGATTCTGTGCCGCCTGATCTTTAGGATCTTGGTGACCATGACGACGCATTAGGTTGCATTTGTTGTTCCATTTTTGCAGCCAGCACTTATTAGGACTAGAGCACAGAAATAGAACTGAGTAGAAGTGGCGTGGGCCTTTGGTTCACAGCAGGTCGATGTATTTCCAGGTGGCTCCCCCTTGCCAAAGCAGCAGCTGTACACATTCACTGATGCATCGGCAAAAGAGTTAGTCAAGGTCAGTGAAGGCAGTGGCTTGCAGAACACTGTAAGACACTGGATAAAAGACATTTTAAAATAACCTTGTGGTTGTTATAGCTCACTTTTTTCAAATAACAAAATATAGTTTGTTCTGGGAGTAGCTGCATCTTATCTGGTAACATTGGTAGCTTTTGCAATAGCTTTATTTAACAAATTTAAACAAAAAAACAAAAAATATAGTTAATTAGAATTAGTAAACATCATCACTAATTTGCCGGCCCATAATATGACCTGATACAGCTGTCTTTCAGCTGCACTTGGTTGAGCGACTGAACTGTGAGCTACAGTGTCAGCCTCTGTTCAGATCATTAGTGCGGTATCTTTCATTCATTCATTCATTCTAATATAGATAAAGATATTCAGTCGCTTCCCCCATAGATGGCTGTTAGTTGGCCTGGTAGTAGCCGTAGAATCGACCCATACAGCGCCAAATCTGCTCAGTTCAATTTGTGTGGTCTAGAGAGGACAGTTTCATCATGGCCAGCTCAGTCCACACGGTCAGTGCACACCGGAGTGCAGCTGTGCAGCCTCTGATGCATGTTGCAGCCATAGAACTTGAATGGAGTAGAGTGGTCATCGTTGTGTTTGCTGAGGCTGGCACAGAATAAAATGGTGATTGTAGTTCTATGCTGTAGTGATGAGTCAGTAGGGCTGTAAAGTGTGTACTGTGTGCATCATCCTGTGGCTGCAGTCTGAAAACAATTCTGAACCTGTTTCGCGTGTTACAGTTACGTGCACTTAAACTAAAAAACTCAACTGAAATGTGACATTAGCGATGAGGTTACCATAGCATCATCAGAGACTTAGCTCCTCCAGCAGACATCTGCAAACTAGCAGGCCTACCTGGTAAGCATCGTCAAACATACCTAATGTCCTTTAGTTTTTTAGTTTGCCCAAAGTGTGTTTATATAGAAGCTAGCCCAGAAAAATGACAGTATATATAAAACTGTTTGTCAATCTGGCCATCCTATTATGTTAATTCACATGGGACAGACTGTTCTACACCATTCAGGTTCTGTGGCTGCAAATTTAAGCTGCACCTGCACCCTCTGCTTCTGATTGGCCAGCCCTCTCCTTGTTGCACATCCTCCTATAGATACACATGTTGAGGATTAGACGGTCCAATCAGGTTTTACAGATTTTAACAGCTGTTAACAGCGGGAAGTCGTGTGTGTGTGTGTCACGCTTTTGTTTCTGCTTTGACATTTGAAACAAAACCGATGAGGTCCGTTCCAGTGTGAAGACCTGGAGTTACGTGGTTGCGAAACGTCTGCATTGTTGTCAAGGAAACCTGAAAGTCTTGTTCATATCCTGTCTTGACATTACTGTGTGTATCGACTTTGTGATAGCTCAGGAAGTAATCATTCTACCTATTCTAACTCCATGTTCCTAGTACTGTAACCTCCTGTCAGACTGAAGACGAGTAATGACTCATTACAATGTTAAAAAACAGACAGCTACTGTCTTTTACCACCATGACCAATAAAAATAGATGTTTTGAAAATGCTTGTTGTGGGTTCGGTCTTTAGCATTGGTTTGTTATCAGTGTTGTTGGCATTTACTGTAAGTATTGTAATATTTAAGCTCTAAGTTACCAGACATTGTAGTTCATGGGTGTTGTCAGGTTATCCTTCAGATCTTCTAACATACAGGCATGCAGCTGTATCTCGACATTTTTCAGGGCTAGTGCAAACTGTTATCTTTGCGTTTGACTTCAGACACGTCACGCTTACATGCCAAGTAGCGTCCATTCCCTCTGAGCGTGCCAACGTACGGGCTCAGGTCCCGTTGGTTAGCTGGCCACCCTCTCCTCTCCTCCTTTCACCCTCTCTGTTCACCTGTAGGCACTTTCCCTTGGCTGATTTGACCGTTTCAACACCCATTTTTATTTGCACCTTGTTGTTGTGTTTACTTCCTGCCCTCCCCTTCCATTTCACACCCCTCTGTCTTCCTCACTGTGCACCATTCCTCCTCTGATTTGACTCATTTCACCCCTCCCTCCCTCCCTCATCCCAGTGTGTTTTACTCATTGGCATGGTTATAGTAGTACCAGTTACAACCACTCCCCTCCCTCCTGTCATCTTCATTTATCTTGATCTATTCATCCGTCCCTCTATACTTTCCTTAATCTTTCCACCCCAATACCTCAGTCCTTCCCTCGCTATCTGTCCTCCATCCTCCCCCCTACCTTCCTCTCTTCTTTTTTCCCTCTCCCTCCATCCTTCTCCCCCCCGGTTTTTTCTCTCCATGGTCCTGAGTTTGTCCCTGGTTATAATGGTGCAGATTACAGGAGGCAGAGAGGCACCGCACCTCAGCCGAGGAGGGAGCCAGACGCTTCAAACTGGACTTTGCCAACAAGGCCGACAGCCTGCAACGGCAGATCGCACACAGAGAGAGACAACTGTAAGCGAAAAACACACAGAGAGGCAGACTCATGCACACACACACACACACACACACACACACACACACACACAGTCTGTTCTGCATAAAACAAGGCAGCATACACACATTTACATGTATAGTTGTGTAGGAAGTTAACCTGGCTTTTGATGTGGGTTTTTTTTTTTTTTTTTACCTCTTGAATTGAATCTAAGCAAGGCTCTTTATTTGAACTCAGGATCGATGTCTCACATTTATAACGCATGATTTTACATGCATAGCTAAAAAAAACAGATTGTTCGATTGACTCTTAACATGAACCCATTGGAGATGAGATTTTTTTTTCTGACAATACCAATGTGGTGATTTATCTATTCATGTATCAAAAGAGAATTTTACCCATCATGCTTTATTTTGCACTAAGAAATATAGAAATCATCCTGAGTCCTACCCCTCATACAATCCTAAATTAATCCTGTTTTAATAGAATGTTAGCCAGTTCTAAATTATCTTGCAAATCCAAGTGGATTGATTTCTCAAATTTTGGATGTATTTAACTATAATAGAAAAGTCTCTAAAATTTAGATATGTTAAATGTGTATGTATTTACAGTTATGACTTTAGCCCATACTGCATCATTATAGTTGTCTAAATTTTATGCATTTCAGTTGCATGCCAAATTACCTCTAAATTGAATTAGGTCATTATAACTTAAATTATCTTGTATGACACTGACTCAACTAGAACTAAAATAAATTGAATAATATTGAATGTATACAGTTTGTGCCAATTCATTTCACAGCTGCTAATTATATTACTGTCAAATGACAAATGTCCTTAAGAGTGAAATGGTCATGCTCTCATTTTATTTGCTTGGACTCGCTAATGTGAAGCCAACTTAATTTGAATTGGTTCTGTATTTGTAAAATATTTTACTCAAATATTTTACTAAATTTCACTTTTTAGTGTTTTTTTCCCTTCCTGTTGCTTAATGAATTATCATAGAGCCTGATCTGTTGATGCCTACATCCATGTCTGGAAATGAGTTCATGGAGATATCATAAAAAGCCATGCTCATAATCCGACTAATTCAGATTAAACCTGCCTTTTTGCAGGGTTTGACTGAAGTAGTTGTGTTGGTAGCAAGTTAGACTAAACGTGAAGCTTTCATCTTCCGAGGTTACTTCAAATGATCAGACTGTCTAACTCGATCATCAACATGTGAGGACCAGGGTCCCGTTCCCCAGCGTGTTGATGTTCAGCACAGTAGAGACGGTTCTGAGCAAACTGAGCTTAACATAATAGAAACCACATAGAAACAAATATAAACCAGTGCAGCAACTAAATATAAAGTCTAACCAGAACTGCAGCATCCAGGCCTGTGACAGTCAGACATGATCTCTTCTCTCCTTCTCCTTCTTTTGTAATTGTCACTCATGCTTACATTGTTGTTGGTGTTGTATATGTTGTTGCTGTTTTTTTTTTTTTTTTTTTTTGTAGCCAGCAGCTGGAGATGGATCTGAAGATTGAGAGGGAGTGGCGCCAGACGTTACAAAATGATCTGGAAAGAGAGAGAGACACTGTGTCACAGCTCAGTGCAGAGGCGCTGCAGATAAATGGATTGAAAAAGGTAAAGAAAGAGAGGGAAAGACACCGCACTTTGTAAAGTAAAGGTCATATCCGCAGTTTGTACAAAAAAAAAAACAGTCATGTGACTGACGCCTGAACCCTGAATGACTGCAGTGAAACTAATTGCAGTCACATCTTCCATGCAAGCCAAGAGATGCTCACATGGTTCAGCAAATCGCTCCACCAAACAGGGAAAGCCAACATTTTCAATCAGCTCGGCATGCACTGCAGTAAACTCAACAAGTCTGTAACTCTTCTATTTGACTCTTGTCATTGTCATTGCCTAATTTAAAAAGCAAATCTGTTATTTGTGCATGGTGTGTAAAGTGCTTGGTTAAACTGGTAATGTTGTAATTAGCTCTGCTGCTCCCATCCATCCCTGCACTTGGACTGTAAACATTACAATTAACTGTTTGACTGCTTGTAGTCATCAGGTCAGAGTAAATCCAGACTTCAGACATCAACAGCTGCCTCACTGCTCACAGCTGGGTGACGCCTTTGTTAGCAGATGATTCCTAGTTTGGATAAATGGATTACCTGTAGCTGATAGAAAACATCACCAAATAAGAAGAATTGGATCTGATGGACAAACTGCTTATTGGATCAGTGCATCCCTAATTGGAGTTGTGTGTGTGTGTGTGTGTGTGTGTGTGTGTGTTATTGTTCCTTAGGAGTTCCATCGTCTCCAGGATGAGAACATTCAGCTGAAGACCATCTGTGAAGACCAGGAACAAGCTCTGGAGGAGCTGGGCTCCAAACTCAGCGAGTAAATATTCCCTGGTTGCGTGATTTTCTGGACCATATCAAGTTGTGTGCTGCTCTGCATCAGCCTCTGTGGAAAAATTAGCCCAGTCACACACACCTGATATTCTCACAGAACTACTACGTGTTTATTTTGTTTGTTCTTTTTTTTCAATGGCAAAATTTGCCTTGTGTTCAATTTTAACTGCTATTAAAATGATCTTTTAATGTCTTAAATCTCTAGTGTTTAGGATCTAAACTCATTGTCCTTTCTGTTCAGTTAGTCAGTATCCAGTCATGCCATATTAAATAACTAATCATGTTTCCAGTCCATCTGTGAAGACTAGATACAGGCCTTAGAGGAGCTGAGCTCTGAATTCACACACAGAAATATCATAAATATTAAATTAAAGGGGCAGCAGTAGCCTTGATGCAAAGTGAACTCATGTTGTTTCCTTCTGTGATGAAGCCAGACAAGTTGTGGGCGAGCTGGACAGTAAAGTCTACCAGGAACCGTTCTAAAGGGAAAAAGAGAGAGAGAGTTTTGAACAGTGGTATTTAGTGCAGGTAATGTTCTGCTGACTTGAGAATCGTGACCTGTGTGGGTTAATTATAATTTAATATTTTTTCTTACTACTGCCTGTCTTCTGTTCCTCATCAGATCCAAACTGAAGATTGAGGACATCAAAGAAGCCAACAAAGCTCTTCAGGTAAGGCCGTAGTCAGATAAGAGACAAAAACTAGACCAAAAAAAAAAAAAAAAAAAAAAGTATTTATTGCTTGTATCAGACAAAAAATGAAAAATTAACCTCACCACACTCTCGTCACATGGTGGTAGAAAAGGATTGGCCTGCTGCTGCTGTTTGGTTCTCAGTTAAATAACAGCGCCCGTCTAATTTTGAGTCACAGTCTGTTGTCCCGTGTCTACAAGTAACTTACATCCAAACATTTTTGAATGAGAGCCATATCTGTAATTTATTTTCCTTGTTCTTTGTCTATCTTGAATTTTCTGCTGTCTCAACCAATAATTGTGATGCAAATAAAAAATAAAACATACAGCAATAATTGTGACGACAGTAAAGAGGCCCTGTTTTCTGATGGACACTCAAGTACAGTAACATAACAGCAGAAGACTATTTTATGACAAGGTAATTAAACCAGGGTCTTTACTGTGTTAGGTTCCCACGCTCAGGCATGTTTCAAAGCAGTGAGGGAAAAAAATGCCAGATATATGTGAAAAAATATGAATGGCTTCTAAAGGAGGTTGGAAAGTACCGTCTAACTGGAACCGTCTTTTATGTATCCATAAAGCAGCTGATGTTGCCATAGTCATGAATGAAGTGTTTTGTTGTTTAGTCAGGTGTGTCACAGAGTTCAGGTGAAACACTGATGTGTTGTTCTGTTGCAGGGGGGGCAGGTGTGGTTGAAGGACAAGGAGGCCAGCCACTGTAAGCTGTGTGAGAAGGAGTTCTCCATCTCAAGACGAAAGGTCAGCTGTCAAATGGTCATGAAATTATAATTTCATAGGTGTGATTTCAGAGGGGGGTTGGCTGGGAAAGTGGAGAAATCCTCTTATATATTACATGTTTCCAGCAGCAGAAGAAAAAAAAGAAAAACATAAATCTCCCAGATTGCCACTTGGAACCATAATATAATTTCAGTGACGGATGTTTTGGTATTTAGCATTATTGTTGTAGTTGAGGTTTGGTTATGGCTGCTGACTGTCTGTGTGCGTCTCCCTGCAGCACCACTGTAGGAACTGTGGCGAGATCTTCTGCAACAGCTGCTCTGACAACGAGCTTCCTCTGCCCGCCTCCCCCAAACCAGTCAGAGTCTGCGACACGTGCCACGCCCTCCTCCTCCAGCGGTGCTCCTCCAATCCCACGTGAGGAAGTCCCACGCCCTCACCGGAACTGCCTCAATCAAAAAAAAAAAAAACAAAAAACGACATCCCAACCCTTGAGCACCCGCCCTCCAACCCTCGGTCAGATCCATCTCCCCGGTTCTTTACATTTCAACATGTTTGCTGCTAGGACTGGACCACGTGCACAAAGCTGTCCAGTAGACCTCTTGGTTTGACTTAAACACAAGGTGGAGAAGTGTCACTTGTGCATCATTTTATTGTTCTGACATTTCTGGCCTCCTTGTTTGCTGTCACTACTTTTTCTACATTTGTTCTGCAGTGTAAAGCATCGAAACATCAACATCGCCTGCCAGTTCAGACAGAGAGGAACGGGCAGCGCAAACACGAGGTGTCAAACACATTGTAGTGGGAGTGTCGAATCAGTTGTAAGCCCAAAATAAGATACTAAATATGCATCATTTGGAGTTGGACAGGGTAAATTGTACAGGATTGTTATAATTTAGTTTATATTTCAGAAACCATGACAAATATCACAAACAGACCTGTGAGCTCTGTTCCCTGTGAGATGACCCTCTTTGAGTCAGCACAGAGGGCCCAAGAAGACCTTAGGACCATAATTACTGCGCTTTAGGTTTGAGGCTCTCACTGCAGGCAGCACAGTTGTAACATACAGGGTACAGTTCAGTCAGGGAGAATCAAACACCACAATATCTCTGATGGAATACCTCAGTGTCAATATTGTAGCAATGGCTATTCATGTGTGCATAAGACATTCACACCAACATTTTTGATAAACACTCATCGGTAATGTGGATATGACGGCCAAGCAGGTAGAGACAAATAATAACACAACACCTGATCCGGTCTAATAAGTTCAGAAAACTGCATCGCTTCACTGTAGTTCAGCCTTTGAAACAGGGAAAAGACAACGTTAGTCTTAAGTCATGACGCTACAACAGGCAAAATCCCAGATGATGTCTAGTCTCATATCACGATAATGATAAAATATGGATTGATTTCCCAGCTGTAGGTCCAACAGAACCACACATGCAAACAGATTTGACTGAACACAGTTTTTGCTCTACCTGACAGTGATGAGCACCGCTGCTTTGTTGTGACCAAACCCCCTCCGGCCGGTAGTGCAGTGAGTAGCCAAACTGATTTCAGATCAGAGCTGGATGTGGGCAGACGGTTGCATGTCTCCCTGCTCTGTGGTAACATCAGCAGACGTCTGGAGGCTTTAATATCGGCATGACTGGTAGTTATTGTTGAGTTTAATGAGTAGAAATCATCTTGTCACTAAGACAGTGGTTTTTTTTTTTTTCTTTTTCCTTTTGGAGAAGTGAAATAAATGTGAACATAATTCTATAATTATAATTTAAACAGGCACAAAAGATCAAATTTTCAACTGATTGATGTGAGAGGCCAAACTTGATTTATTTCTGTTTGGTGAGCTGTGTGAAAATTGGACCTGTGCCACAAAGGGTAAATCATTTTGAGATGTTGTGTTCCAGTTTAGGTGCAGCCTTCTCCCTCGAGCGACAAAGTGACATTGCAGAACGAACGAGGCCTGCCAGGCAGATTTCCTCTCCTCTGCATGTCAGTGTAAAAACTGCAATGCAACTGAGACTGTTTGAGCACTAAAATGAATCTGCCAACTCATTTCCGGAGCTTGTTTCTCCCTCCTGACAATATGCCCACATCTGACTTTACCAGGTGCCATGTTAAGCCTCATGGTTCCCCTTGGCCGTTCAGCCAGTCACGAGAAAAGCAGATCTGTATCTTTTGTGTCTGTGCAAAAAATACCAAAAAAACCCTCCAGAATCTGCTTGTCATAGTGCCAAACTGGGCCCTATGTTACTTCAGGATATCTGCACTCAGAGAATCTGAAATGCCAGAATGTCCCGAAAATGTTTCAAACTAGCAACACTAGCCAATGCTAGCCAGACATGTACTCAGTCTTCCCTCTGTCTGGATTAAAGGCACATTTACCTGTTTTATATGTTTGTTTGAAGCACTAACGCTGCAGCTGCTGCTTCAGAGACGGAGAGGAGCAACGAGAAGCAGCACAGCAGCTGATCCTGTTTCTGGTGACTGACCGGCTGCTGTTTGGCAGTTAAACTGGAAACTGTCTAACTCGTTACTGCTCGTTGAGGAGAGACTAAATGGAGTATTACACACTTACACGGCAGAACAGTCACATTTGCCAATCCTGTGTTCTTTGTAAAATACAATGATTAATCCGAGAGTATTTATGTTTTTATTCTGTTTTATGCACAATATTTTGTACTTTTAAAAGTTCAAGGAAGTTAAAGGAATGCTCCAACTTTTTGAGGAAAATACCCTTTTTTTCAGCTTACCCAGACTCACTTTGACTAAGCTAGGCTAATGACTCCCATAGACTTTAAGTCTTTATGCTAAGCTAACATGAAATGCTATCCAAACCAGTGGACGTACGGAGGTGAAAATGATATCAAACATCTTGTGTCAGTCTGGGCAAGTTGGGAAGAAGGTATTTTCCCCAAATCTCTGAGTATTCCTTTACACATGGAGTAAGATACACAGAGAATGCTTGAACCACTTGAAGTCAGTAGTACTTGGAGGAGATGGAGCCGTCTTGGAAGTCCCACGGTTTACCTCTTCTCCGAGGCTCCACTCCCAACAGGGGAAGTCTGGAAACTCTCGCTCGGTTCCGCTCCCCTGTTAGCTATCAGTACACTCAAAGAAAGGTGCAGTGAAGTTGTGTATATTGTGTTACAATGTACATCAAGTGTTTTATGATGACTGTGAAGTGTACATAAAAACAAATGTGTACAGCGGCCTCTGCATCACCGCTGCAGGACGGTCGACTCGTGTGATGGTTACCAGTGTACATTCTGCTTTTGTACTCGGACACGTTTACAACCTGTGATTTTACTATAACTGGACATACTCAATCCCATGAAATAACATCACAGGCCCTGGGTCAGTTCAGGAAGTTATGGTTTTTATCCAAACTCAAAGATTTAAAAGGCTACTTATGTTTATACCCTATCTACTGGACAATAAGATTATAGCACTATAAAATCAACTGATGTTTCTCTTCACATTTTGACTGATTGAACTGAGTCTGGATTGAGCCAAGGCCTCATTTGTAATGTCTCTTATAGTCAATCCCAGTTCTGAATGGGACTTGTACAGTGTTGATTCCACTGTATGTTGTATGTATGTTGGTTGTCAATCAATGTGGCCCTTTAGCTTACTAAATGCTGCCAGTTGTGTAACACAAACTCTATTGCCAACAATCTGTTGCCTATACAGTTAAGCAGTTTTTGATTAAATTATAGACGATGATGGATGATTAATGGAGTTAGCCATTGTTTCTGTGTGGACGATTGAACCAATTTTATTTTATTGTCTCTCCCATGTGGAGATGTATTGTGTTCTTGTTTCTCATTTCTGTCTAGATCTCCAAAAACAAACAAAGCACGATGCTTACTGGAGCCACGTCACAGGAAATGAATTTTGCATGATCTGGGGGGAATTACAGGATGGTTTGTTTGTTTGACCATTTTCCCAAAATCAATTTAAGTCTAATACAAACATACAGAGTCAGGGACACAAAAAGAGAATTAAATATAAAATTTATTAGGCAAAATGTACAACAGCTGCTTAAGCTATCTTACAGCTCAAATATAGAGATTTTCATTTTTTATTTCCGCTCTTTGAGAGTGGAATATAATATTCAGCTTTGTTTTTGTTTTGTAATGAACATGTGAAAACATTCATAGAAAACACACTGACTCACATTTATCAAACATTTCAAAGCAGGCAAGCTGATGAAAAGTCACCAGTATGTTCAAATCAAAATCTGTTGCCCTCATTCACTCGGTTTTGTTTTCATGCATAAATCAAACTGAAGGCTTACAAAGACAGAAATTACAGCCACAGAGGGGGCATTGGCTGAAAACGAACCTATAAATCAGTATAAACTCAAATACAACCCAGTTTCTCTCAAGTTAAATAAAAAGACTGTCATTTTGGCTACTGCCTTTAGGAAAAAAAAATTAAGAAGGGTGCCCTGCAGTCTTCTTTTCTTTAGACGCTGCCAGCTGTTACTACCCAAAGAGCCTGTATCGCCTGACACACTGCTCATTCTCCTCAGTGATGTGCCACAATCAACAATTCATTCGTTTTTTAAGGAGGTTCTTACAGTGTCTCCATGCCCAGCCACAGCAGTGACATGACAGTCACAATGATTCTGCTCCAACAAAGCAAACAAATCCTGCTACATCTGTGACCCGTGAAAGTGCGCCCCCTGCTGAATCTTCAGTTGCTTATAACTATAATGAAAGATGGAGCACGATCAACGATGGTGGCGTCCAATAACATAATTTAAAAATTAAATGCCACATTCTAACTTTATCTACACGGGGCAAAAAAAAAAAAAAATCCCAATCCAAATTTTAAAGCATAATACATAACAGAACTTTACATGTTGCACCTTCAGCCAGGCTCGGTCCCTGCCGGCTACAACCACCACATACTGAGGCAGCCCTAAACAGGAGGGATCAGTGGTGCGACACAACAAAAGGGAAGCTCTTTTTTTTTTGTTTCTTGTAAAAACCAAAGTTGTCGGTGACTTTGAATCAGCGCTCCTGCTTTGAGACACTTGAGGAGTAAATGAGGCCTTAAAAGATGTGGGACAAACGTCAGGATGGGTTGGAAGAATGGGATGATGTCATCAGAATGCACCTCGCAGCCCGCTGCCCCGTGAGCCTCCACCTCCTCCTGAGTTACCATAGTAACCACCGCCACCACGACCTGAAAGGTATTTAAAAAAGTAGGATTACTCAGACAGGTCTGCATAAACATGATCACATTATTTCTTAAATGTCCATAACACACTGATGTTTGACAGAACTACAAGATATGGTAAGAAACAGTATACATGGAGAAATTAAAAATTACAAATTGTTAAAACAACACACTCCAACTAAAGCAATGACTATTGTCAAGTAAGATGTCAGCTTGATGCCTCCATCCCATGATAATTTTACTGGGACTGAGAACTTTAATTTTCCAAAACTGAACAGAATATTAACAATTCTTGTGAAACTACAGCAGTCTACCTTTATTTTCAGGTAAAATAACAGGTGATTCCACACACACAGTTACCAGAGAGGATGCATCAAAGACCAGAAGTTGAAAATTAATAAAGCTGCTGAAAACTCACTCATCTCGGCTGCTCCGCTGGCTGTCGAGTTGAGAAACAGCTCGATGTAGCGGTGCTCTGTGGAGAGAGCATCAATCAACCAACCAGTTTACAAAAAGCTGGATCTCTAATTCCTGTTGAAATGATTATGAACCCACCTAAATAAATTTTCAAAGCACCAGAGGTCCACTCTAATCCAAACCTCACGCTTCATGAATGAAAAATACTTGTTTTTTGATCAATGTTCTGACTTACAGGAGGGTCTTTCCTGAGCACAGGGCTTCTGAATCACATTAGTCGGTTTAAGTAGGCTTAGTACCACGGCTGTGTACGCATAAACTTTAAAAAAGCATTAACAAAGCCTCAAACAAACAAGCCTTGAACAAGAAATCAAGCTTGAGTGGCTCATCATGGATCGTGGACATGACATTATTCTGTCTCCATCTACAGCTGGTTCACCCCTTCAAGTAGTTTTGTCTTGCAACGTCTACAGCACGGTGTCCCCACATTACAAGGTCAGGTAATACTTGCACTGTTACAGCGTGGTAGCATTAATAAGTTGCGTCATAACAGTCAAAGTGAGGAGCAGAAGTCGTACGCATGTGGTTCTTGTCCTTGGACATGGCCGCCACAGCGTCTTCATGAGAGCGGAACTCCACGTCCGCCTCACCGGTCGACTTGCCGTTCGGAGCCACATCGATGTGAACCCTCAGCGGACTCAGAGGAGCGAAGAACTGAAACACACACACACACGCGCACAGACAAACAGGAATAAGCAGACACACAGACTGGCTTGAATAACTTCATGTCCACACATCACATGGAAATGTTTCATTGATTCTCACAGCTGTTAACATCGACGGTGTTTATCTAAATGTAAATACAAATGAACATAATGGCTTTTTACATTTGTTTCACTGACAGACAACAATATACAGCATGAAAACATGACATGCAAAAATATCAAAACAGGCAACCATTATTGGTCATGTATTGAATCTAGCTTTTAAGTTTCTCATGGTTAGAAATCTTTGAAGAAAAATTATATCAAAGTGTGTGTGTGTGTGTGTGTGTGTAATTCTTACTTTAGCTATGTCTCCCTCTGTAGCGCGGAATGGCAGACCCCTCATGTGGACAAAATGACCGCTGTGGAAGCCTGAACCAGCATCACTTGACCCACTATAGCCATGGCCTCCCATACCTGTGCATCCACGCATGCACGCACGCACACGCACGCACGCACGCACACACACACAAAATGCATCTACTGGTAACAAACACTATTATCTGGGCTGTGGAAAAGTATCTAATGTGCACCACAATCATCGTGATACTGAAACTGATCACAACTTCTCAGCGGCACAAGAACCATCTATCCAGAACAGAACCAATTTCTGTTAAGTGCAGAAAATTAACTCTGGAAACATTAAAAAAGTAAACATTCTCCACTATGGATAACTTAATTTATTTTGAATTGGGCTCAGAACCAGTCAGTATAATTTACAACAGTGATTTTCAACCAGGAGTCTTGAGATCACTTATGAGAAAGGGGGGTGTAATCTACTATACTAATTTATTGATCATGTAGTCTACATTTTTTCCCCAGTGTGACACATTTTGAAATGAATAAACCCCTAGAACAGTTTCAGCAGTACATGGCAGCCTGTAGCAGGTAAATAAATAAGGTCTTTACCTCTTCCTCCCCTCTCTCCTCTGACCCGGTCATCAAACATGCCGTTGCCAAAACAGTAGTTGTTGAAGCCGTTGTAGTTGTCGAAACCACCGTAACCTGACACAGAGAGGAATGAAAACACACAGGCAGACTTACTGAGTCAAACAATGGGCCCACTGGATAATCTAATGAACTCCCTACCAGTTTTTCCTGCCTCATGAAAGGGCCTTAATGCCACTTGTGGGCCAGTTAACAGAGCCAATTAGCTCTGTACCATAAACCGGGGCCCTTATGTAGGAAGACAAATAGGCCCCAAATAGCATAGATAGCAAATCAAATGATATTAAGCAAGACTTCCAGGACTTTGTTTGTAAATGGATTTTTACTGGCCCCACTCGAGATCAGCTGTCGTATGAGTGCTACAGTGCTTCCGTCTCCTTTTGTCCTGACATAGCTTTCAGTACTTAAGTGGCTTGATTATAATTAGGGTGTTATGAAATTTTTTTTTAAGCGGCTATCAATTCAATTTAATTACACAGTCAAACTAAACTAAGACACTACAAAACAAAGTGATGCTGACCTACTTTTGATTTAATGCCTGAAACACTGAGGTGCCAAACAGATCTGCCTTGCCTTCTAGGAAGCTCTGAACTATTGTCTCATCTTTGAGTAATATTATTTGGCAGATCAATCTGTTTAATTCTGGCCCAGAGCAGTTAAGGCAGCATATCATTTTGTTCCAGTTTTTGCTGAAGACTGCTTGTCATATTGCCTCTCACTGTAAACAGCACTTAATTGCTTTTTACAGCAGCTTTACTATCATTTTTCCATTCCGGCAGCTGTGGCATTTTCAAATTACATTTTGGCAACTGCCAGACAAGTCTCTAGCCAAGAAAATCCCCGCTCACCTCCTCCGTAGCCTCCGCCACTCCTCATGGTGTCCATTAGGGCTCCTCCACGGCCAGGCCCAGGCCCAAAGAACCCTCCTCTGGGCCCCCCCATCATAGGTCTATCATAGGGCCCCGGTCTCTGGCCCCCCATCCCACGTCGGGGCAGCTCATAATATGCTCTGATCTCATTACGACTGCTCTTAAAAATTTCTATATACCTGGAGTGGGAGAGGCCCATGGGGTGAAGGGGAGGCAGAAAGGAGGGTTAGGATGCAGAAAGGTCTTGGCTCTTGTTATATACATACATGTAATTTATAGAGAGAAAACATAAGAAGACAAAAGACAAACACTTCATGTTACCCTACATTAGCTGGCTACCTGTCTTAAATAGTCTATTATAACAGGACTAATTCACTCTAACCTGGAACTAAGTATTTGAATGACTTTGAAAGGCTCAGCCTGGGGGCACTGATAAAGAATTTGGACACTGCATTATTATGTAATGTTAGCTAAAACAAATTGCTCCATAGCTGCTGTTAAGTAACCAGTGACAGCGTCTCACCATGATGGCACAAAAGTCCATAGTGCAATCTGCCCAAACTCTCTATCAGTAGATCTACACTTAACAACTGCAAATGATGGCTTTTAACTTCATCTACACCCATCTCACCACTGCTAATTACACTTTAGTCAAAGAAATCCTTTTAGGACTTAGTATCTGTTACATTAATGATCATAAATGATTTAACAGTGATCATAACAGGGCAGCAAATATTTCCACAGTTAGATGGCAGAGGAAAATGGAGTCTGATGCTTTTAAATGGAGACTGCCTTGACTGTTCTCTGCTGCATTTCAACAGTTACTCCCCTCTTCCCAAATAAATGAGCTGCATGATACATGTATGAAAGCTAAGTGAGATACCCTCATTACTGATACAACTATCCAGTATACCCATATGCACTTATAACCCCATTAAATAAAGCCCCAAGATCATAAATGCCCACAAGACAGTAAAACAGTCTATGGCATAAAATAATCATACCATCATCCCCAATATTCAACACATACTGTAACCATGGTTACTACAGTTATATCCCTCCCATTAGAAATTTAAAAAGTATAGATTACTCTACCCACCCAATTGATAATGTACCATAAATATCACAGTCCTCTTTACCATAGTTATTCTAACAAACCAATCCATCCTTAAATCATTCAACCATAACACAGCCCAACCCAATTTTACCATAATTACTCTAATATGACAACCCAGTAATTTCTATGATAGAAGCCCAACCCAGTCCATCCCGTCCCTTTCCCCTCTGTCCCACCTGTGCCCTATTCTTTCCTTGTGTTTCCCCAGAGCCTTTTCTGCTATCTCCTTTGAGGCAAACTGCACGAAGGCTTCCCCTGTGCTCCTCCCCTGGTAGTCCACTGGCAGAGTAATCCCATTTGGCACGATTCTCAACCCTTTAACCCAAGCACACATAAATACATAGATAGGTAGGTAGATAGATCGATTGATAGATAAATAGATAGAACAACACCCACTGCATCACTGGAGCTTATAGTATTAATATATCAAATAATAAAAGTGAATAAATTCTTATGTTATCATGGTATAAATTACAGTGGAAGTAACTAGTATCAGTGCATTGAGAGGGGCATCTCACATAACTGGGGTTACAGCTATAAGGTGCCCAGTGAGGAAGAGGCCTCACAGACAAACACTGGTCTGGAATCAGCATGAGCCAACAGAATTAAAACAGATACAAAAAAACAAACAAACAAACAAAAAAAAAACACTTCCTGCATTGTCACAGGCTTTGGTTCACATAAGAACTCCTTCATGTATGAACGGCACTTGAGAATCAGAAAGAGGTGAATTTCCCCAACATCTGATGTTTAGCCAAAATGTTTGTGATGGTAGGTTTCATACACAAAACCAATGTTTTTTTCTTGTAAGAACATCATTAAAAAGATTACCAGCACAATTATCATTCATGAATTGTGAGTAACTGTGCCGTCTCTATCCATTTTAATTCTGTGGCGTTAACTCTCCTGATCAGAGAGCAGAAACACAGCACTGACCCCAGATCAGTGCGCTGAGACTGTCTCCCCTCAGCCCAACCCAACCCATCCCATTCCCAATCCCCACTTCAGATAGCACACTGTCTGGGTAATAACAACAAAACACACTAATAGGTGTTAATATCACATTAACGTGGTGAGATCACACTAAACATCATCGCAAAGAACATGTTAATCAGTACAATATGACTTTACAAAGAGAACCAAGAATAAACTAGGGCTGGGCGATGCAGTAGTATTATCAACAAAACTGCCATATGAGACTACATATTGCTTTGAATTTTGGATATGGTAATATACATGTGGTTGGTAAAATCCATATGGCTGATATGGCATATCATTTCCTGGCTTTAAAGGCTGCACTGCAGGTAAAGGATGCATTTTTCAGAATTTATTAGACTGGCTAGCTGTGTTATTTTCCTCTACCTCCTTGGCTATCATATCCACATTACAAATACCTTGCAAAAGCACTGATAGTCATCCCTGCAATATCATCACAATATCGATACTGAGATATTCAGCCAAGGACAGTGACATTTGATTTTGTCCATATCGCCCAGCCCTAGAACAAACATACATTAGGCCTTACAACTATAACACAGACATGTTGAAGCAATGCAGGCACGCAATCCTGCCAACTGAAGGCCTGCTCATTGATACATGAGGCCAAATAAAGTTAGATACCACAGTACTATGTGAGAAAAATCAATTATATGAAAATGTTAATTATAATAGTTGGCAAATCAGTACCTTTCAAAATTATGATAATGTATAATGGCTCTTATGGTCCACATAACAGTAAGATCACCGTAGTCTTTCAGTCATGTGTAGTCACCTCTACTCTTACAAAGTAAAGCTCATTTAAGTATTAATCATGATTGTTTTACTATTGATAAAATACACATTTTCACAGATTCAGATATCTAAAAAACCAAAGTTTTAAATACTAACAAATCATAAAGCCAGTGTTTCTCTGGCAATTTGTATATCAGATGGGACAAAAACACACAGTTCTACCAAGGGGGGAAAATAAGGAAAAAAAAAAAAACTCTTTTTGAGAGTGGCTGTACTAGTGATTTTTAAAGATACAGTACAAGGAAAGCCATACTTCTCATTCTCATTCCACTGTTTAACAAATGGCCTGTTAATATTAAGTTATCCAAATCAAACATGAGAGATGGGAGGCTTAAATGAAGAAGCAGAATATTTAACTTGCTGAAGTGGTACATAAATTTGGCTGAGTGAGAAACAGGGAACATAAAGCGTTGGTTATGTGCAGACGACACAGGTGACACACTTCACACTACAGCTCTGCTTCAGGCAGTATTTACTTATAGCCAACTTTCTGTGTCCCCTGCCTCTATACAGCAATGTTGTGAGCAAATTAAACCATAATTCTGCTTTCAAGTGGTCTCTCATTTTTCATTTACATTTTTTGCATTTCTACGGCTGGTTTTCTCACTGATCACTAGTGTATATACAGATGTAAGTGACTCTAACAATGGAAACCTTGCTAGGAAAGCCTGTCTTTGTTAGACAAAGCTCTTTATAGCCAAAGCAGGCTAGCTGTGATAAAACATTTGGCACCTAAAATATTTTAAAAAATCCCACAACTCTATAATTTATGCGAAGAAAGCACTTGAATCGGCTTGTATTTGAAATGTGCTACACAAATAAATTTGCCTTTCTAAATTTCATTGAGCCAAAAGCCATGCAACTGTGATGAATGCTAATTGAAAATGACAGTGCCAGCACTTCAGAGCATATTATTTGAGGAACATTACATCAATTGAGTACAACTTTGTCTAACTTTTAAGTCATATCTTTAGCATTCTCTAAAATGTATAGTTTAAAATGTTGGTACTTAGCTCCAAAAGCAAGGATTCCCTCAAAATGTTTTCTTTCAGGGCATCGAAAATGATTTTCACTTTGCATTCCTCTCTGAATTAAGTGGTACATTCTGGTAACCAACAGGTACACCGATACAAATTTGATCTTGACCTGATATTTGTTAGTGTTTTTTTCTACACTGCTCGTATTTATGCTGTCATTGAACAATAAAATGATATAAGTAACTAATTTTATTTAGTAATAGATTGTAAAGTGATGAGACGCTACTTTCTTGAATATTCATAAATTCAATTCAATACATCTGCGTCACACACACTTGTATATGTCTGTACATCTGCTGCTATTTCCTTCATGTAAAAGTAAACTGAAAAGAAGGCAAACCTGGATACACAGTCTGTGTGAAAAACAAGGCTCAGATCCACTCAGATTAAAGTAAACGATGAAAATTAAACACAGTCTGTGTGCATCTGTGCATGTACCTGAGAAGAACTGAACGATCTCTTCCTTGCTGCAGCCAAACGGCAGGCCTCTGAGTCTCAGCATGCAGCCACTGCAGCCGTCATAGTCAGCAGGGCCGCTACGTTTCAACACCCAGTCCATCTCACTACGGTTTGACTTGAACACTGATCAGACACACACAAGCATAGGCCGTGCGCACACATGTGCGCACACATACACACATCAAAATCAGAAATATTATGTAAAAAAAAATTCTCCGTTTCACCAGAGATTCATTTGAAACTCAACATACACAGACTATACAACTAAATGTGAAAACCACAAAAAGGTATTTTGATGAGAAAAAAATGAACATATGCAAAACATCAAACAAACTAGCAAAATGTGACACACATACAAAACTGATTAAGACAACAGAAAAATTTGCCCTCCTGTAATAGCACATAATGTGCAATCACAAGAAAACATTAGAGCACCAACACTCACTGGGCCGCTGATCTGTAACAATCATCTACAGAGCCTACCTTCTATGTATCTGTGTCCCATGTATTTACGGTCCTTGGCAATGGCGTTCTTGAAATCCTCAGCTGTCTTCAGCTCAACAAAAGCCTCTCCACTGGGACGACCTTCTTTTGAGAAGGTGAAACACACACCATTTACCTTCCCCACGATGTCACAGTCTGCACGAAAAGGAGATTGCCTGAGATTTCTTGAAATTGAAGCCTTTTCTTAGAAACTGATTCCTGTTTCCTGCAGAGGATAGCCATCTCATAACATTTGTTTACTAAAACTGTTGAAAGTTAATTGTCTTTAATTTGGTACAAGTTTACATCAACACACAAATTAATAGTCTCTGCTCTGTTTAAGTGCTATAGACTCTCATACAAGGGAACCAAACGCACGCACATTTCACATCTCTTAGCTGTCAAGGTGATTACATACACACACACACACACACACGTGTGTGTTTGGGTACAAGGTTTCTGCTACATGTAATTGATTGTGGCACACCACCACGGCAAAATAAAAGCCATGACGCCTTCGGAATGATGATTTTTTTTTTTCAAATGTTTGAAATGATAATTTAAATACGCTACAATTAACTTTATTTTGAAAAATGAACACTGGAGTTATCAACCGCCTGTTTAATTCTACTGCTGTGCGCTTGCAGAGGGAGAGAAAAGGGCGAGAGACAGGTACCTAAACCAGATTAAGTTTAATCCATTTTTTGTTTAAGCCTGTGAAAACGACCCTAATGTTATCGCTAATCATTAACATTGCATTGTTATCGGCAGTAAAGTTTAACGTTAAGGATGCACAGTTTGGCCTTCACGTGTTACGTTTCACATAAGTTTTGAAAAATGGTATGACATAGCTTAATGTCAGGTAATTTTCTGTAATGACTCATTCAGGTTCCCAAGGAAGAGAGTCAGGTAATGTTAGATAAAGGAGGCTCAATGTTCTTGATTTATCATAACATTATGCCCTCAAATTCTGAGGAATAGAAATGATACTGATGTGTACCTTGGCAAGTGTAATATTTAAATGTTCCTAAAGTACACAGGCAGAAATAGTGGAGGTGAGTGGAGGAGAGAAAAGCGGAGGTGCAGAGCAGGAGGGTGTGTCTTCCTGCTCTGCAGGTGAGCATGGTGAGGCAGGAGAGGGCAGCAGGGAAGAAGAGAGTGAAGGAGGAGAGAGAAGGAAGAAAAAAAGTAAGCACAGGGAATCCGGCTGGGACCCAAAATGGATCGATTAACCTTAGAGCTCTTTTTCAAAAAAAAAAAAAAAAAACAGGAAAGATAAAGTGCTCTCAGCCAGGCTGCACACTGTGCCATTAGATAGGGATACAGTGACATCTTGAGATTTAAATATAGTATTTATTTATAAAAACATTCAGTTTTAAGTTGTCATTTAAAAAAAATCCTGGAGGAAACCCTTTATATATATATGTATGTATGTGTTTACATGTATGGGTGTGTGTGTTCTAACCAGAGAAGAAGCTGGCCACCTCTTCCTGAGTGCAAGACCAGGGCAGTCCTCTGATCCTCACTACATAACCCTCGTCGTTCAAAGACATCCTCACTGCCACAGAGCGGAAACAGAGTCAATTATTGTGCTAATACTTTGATCATGTAACAACACAGACATGTGGCTGAAAGCCCATCAGGTCACCATCGAATAGCACTGCACTTGCACTCCATTACCACTGTATCCTGCTATATCCTGACCTACAACCATGCTGCTTATTCAGTAAGGGTGGGGAAAAACTGATTCGCTTAAATATTGTGATTCTTCTTCTTCTTTTTTTTTTTTAAATCAAGTTGTTTGTTTTTTACTGAATCAATACATAAATACATATAAATACATATATCTAATCAGTCCCCAAGTATCACAATAGTATTGAATCAGGAGATAAACATATTGTCCTAGCCCTATTATCCAGTGAGGTTCCAGGCAAAATGTATTGACAGATGCATGAAAAGCACTTCCACTGAGGGCTATGACATTTTGTACTGTCCTGAGTATCTGCATTTGTCAAACTCAGTGTCTCTTTGAGTAATAATTTAGCTATTTTTTCAAGTTTTCCTCTCTGTTCTGTTAAACAGGCAACAAGGCAGCCAGACATGCACATTCCCCCTTTATGTTGTTGTTTTTTTGTGTTTCACATGCATTTGCACAGAGAATATTGTCATCAGGGCACTGACACTCAACTATGGAAGAAACACTCTGTTCAGTGCAATTCTTACAATACTAAATCTTTGCAGTAAATAAAGTGCATGCAGTCCTTTCTGCTGGTGGGTTGGGTTGGCTTCTGAAACAGCCAAACTGTCTTGGAGACTGTAGGAAACCAGCTAAACAAGTACAACAACCGAAAGATGCTGATGACAACTAGTTAGCAGCCATTGATTGAGCCACAACCATGGAAGGCAAAAATCGCACGAACCAGGACTTAACACCAAGTCACTGCAGCAGTCACAGCAAATTTTAAAGTTAATTAAGTTACATGCTCTTCCCAACTGAGAAGTGTCGCTAAAACTAGCTTGAGGTTAGCTACCGAACCTAGCTAGGATAACAATTAACGTTACAGCTTTATAACCAAACGTAACCGCACAGACATCCACTGTCTCTTTTAAGGCCTTTGGTTATTTCGTTATAACATTTTACAGCGAAGAGTCAGCCAATGCTACTCCTATAAACCTTCGTGCTAGCCGTGCTCTCAACTTTAGCTAGTTGCAAAGCTAACTTGCTAACGTTAGCAGTTGCAGTTTGCAGTTCGCTGGCTAGCGGCTAACGCTAACTGTAGGACACCGACATCGGTCAAACGCACAAGGCCAAAGAGTTCAATTCCCAGCGCTGTTACGATATCCCCGTGCATGAGAAGACGCCGATATATGTGAAGATGACAAATATCAATGAGATAATGTCAGAAAAGGGATGATATTGTCTCACAGTCGCTTCTTGTCCCCTGTCTCCTGTCCCCTCAGCCTCAGGTGACACAACTGCCGCTCAGGTACGATGTCGCGAGATTAGGCGAGTTGTTCTCGGAGCGGAGCCTGAGCAATGGATATGGGAGAGAGAGAGAAAAAAAAAAAATCAACTCTGTTACCCTTCCATGATGTTTCCTAACTTTGTGTTTCATACTGTTTTATACATGTAGCCTACTGTTGTCACATTATTGCACAAATAAAAAAAAAAAAAACGAATAATAAGGGGGCAAATACATATACAGACAACCAGTTCTTAAATAACAACTTCTTAATTAGTTGATCTGACGGAAGTTATGCGAACTCTCACTTTGCTTTGACATTTGACCATTTTTCTGCACAAAATGGACCAACTGCGTGCCGCCTACTTCTCTCAGGAGGATGAGGAGTACAAAAACTATTACTGCAAAAAGCCATACTGCAGTTATTGCAAAAGCCAGAGAGGAATGTTGGCGGAAAAATGTCAAGTAAGTTCATGAGTTATCTTCCAGTTTACTTCCATTAATGAAACATTACACTCGAGAATTGCATGGACTCACATTATCCTTAAACTAAGGATATATATTAATCACTGCAGTTTTTGTCAGTATCAAGTGAAATAAAGGCCCATGTGTGATACAGGTTGATTTTCAACCGGTGTTTTGTTTTAGTACAAGCAGTGTCAAATGAACTTGGTACCAGTCTGAACTTGCTGTTGGTCCCTCAATGCAACATAAACATTTGTTGTGTCCGTCAGCTGTAGAAGGTCTTTATCTAATTTTCAGTTGTACACACACGCGCGCGCGCGCAATCACACACACTCACACACACACACACACACACACACACACACGCACGCACGCACGCACGCACGCACACACTAGAGTGTAGAGCCCGAACCCGTTGGGACCCATCGGGCAGGATACAGACAAAAATTTAGAAATTATGATCATGTGACGTCATTGTCATTTTAGTGAAACTCTAGTGTATTGAATAAAATTGACGGACCTATACTGTCTGATCTGGGCAACCTCCTATACAGTACTGGAGTTTACCTGACGACACTGAAGGCAACATGTAGGCTATTAAATGTAAATGTAACCCTGCGATGCAAACAAAGTGTCGGGCTCGGGTCGGGTTTGGGCAAAATAATGCGGCCCAAACTCCAATCTGCACTCTAACACACACACACGCACGCACGCACGCGCACGCACGCACGCACGCACACACACACACACACACACACACACACACACACACACACACACACACACACACACAGGGATCTGTTGAAGCAAGTTGTCATACACCTGTCAGTGATTTTAAGCCGATTTTAAGCCGAAACTGTGGACATAAGCAGGTCCGGAGCGGGCTGGGCTGGCTGCGGGGCCAAAGCCAAAGCCAAAGCCCGGCTGTTAGACTCAGCACACCCCGCAGACCCGCGGAACTCCGCCCCGGGGTCAGAAGTCCACCGGCAGCAGCAGGTCGATCACCTTGTGGAAAAGCTACACAAGTTCTTACCGAAAATCTGCTTTTGTATCTCAGTTATTCCTAATGGAGATTTCAGTATACACGGTGGACGCCTTCACCAACTTACCATTCAAAGGAAACCCTGCGGCAGTTTGTCCACTTTTGCATGTAAGTATTGGAAAATTGAACGTTTTTTTTTTTGTTTTTTGTTTTTCCAATGTAGTATTGGAGCTACATGCGCCTGTCCTGTCCTGCCCTGTCCTGTTGACACTGGGCGATTATCCCCCGTCAGCCTCTCGGGAATCAACAAAAATGCATAGCCTATTCCAAATGGAAATTTGCTCTTTTTTTCAGAGGTGGTTTTAGTGAAAATTAAAATTGCATGCTAAAAAATCTGATCTCCTGTATTCCCTATTGCTTACTACATTATGAACTAGGCCATTGAGATTATTTGCTTGATTAAAAACGTTCAGTTCAGTCTTATAGTTAGCTCAGCTTTTGACTAAATGTCTGTCTGATGTAAAGATGATGAAAATATATATACAGTATAGCCTGTATGATGACATATGATGGTAAACCACTAAGGAGACCACATTTAAGTCAATTGTACCTTCCTGATTAATTAATTACAGCAGCAATTGTATTTGTTAGATCCAGCATACATTCAGTCCATAAATCAGTCAGTCTTTTCATCTATCTATGGTAGTTTGCATTGAGCAGGCACTGATGATGATGATGGTGATGATGACGATTACATGTGTGTTTGTGTGGCAGTGTGCCATAATGATTCTACATGAGGAGTATGAAGAACTGTGTGATTTTGCAAATGTCGCTGTGTGACAGGAGCTGACTGATGAGCTGTACCAGCGGATAGCAACAGAGATGAACCTGTCAGAGACGGCTTTCATCACCACCATCAACCCCTCGGACAATTTCACCACAGGTCACATGTGATGATGTCTGTTTATGTGTTATGCATTGACATTATGCCACATTTTATTCACAACTATCAGTTTGGTGCGATTATAAGGATTAAGCAGGGCAACATGTATTATTAACAGTCTCGTCTTTAACAATTAAATAAAGCAGAAATGCCATTTCTGCCATTTGATTTGGGATTAAAATAGAAAACATTCTTTTATCACCACAAACAATCCAGAGAAACTACAGAGAAAAAATGCAAAGCAGATTGATAGTTTGTCATACTGAACATCATGCCAAGTTAGGCGGAAGACCTCAGATTTACTGCCATGCCAGTTTCTTTCAAATCCTCTACACATCTGCTTACTGTATTCATGCAGATATCATTATTAAACCAAGGTTTTGAATACTCCCATCTGTTTTTTTTTTGTTTTTTTTTTAATATATATAATTAGTGGTGCTATCATGTTGACTGTATTACAGAGGGTTGAATTTACAATGTCTGTCAAGTCGTTAAAAGACCCTTGCTGCTCAGTGAAAGAAGTGAATGCAACCGTGGCACAGAGGTGACAGGCGGGACGAGGAGTGTCACCTGGGAAGTAATGAGAAAATGGCCAGAGATGGCAGTGGAGTCGGGAGAGACGACTCCGTGAGAGACATCTAGGCTGTGAGCTGAGATAAGATCCGAAGTGTTGCCACTGGAATGAGTGGGTTTGAATGAGTGGGTTGAATGGGAACTAGATTGTTATGGTCTGTCTGTGTCTAGACTGAAAGAAGCTGCGTGGGCGGGATAGTATACATAATGGGAAAAGCCAAATTAGTGCTGTCAGAGGGAGAAACAGAGCCCAGGTTATGGTGTACAACAAGGAGGATTAGAGAGGGCTGGATCATGTAGTCTCTGCTGAAATTTCTACACTATCTGAGTATCTTGTCATACATATTTTTTTAAATGTTATATTTTGGGCATTTCTGCTTCATGAGACAGTCACAGTGGAGAGAGAGAGAGAGAGACAGGAAAGACAGTGCAGAGAGAGGGGATGACATGCAGCAAATGAGGTCTGCGCCCAGGCTGCTGCGGCTTAGCCTTTTTTTTTTTTTTTTGTGGTATGCACTCCACACGGTGAGCCACTGGGGCGCCCCCAGTCATATTAACCATAACCTTAGATTGTCATTGTCGTCCATCCCTTTCTGAGATGAGCTGTTTCAGAGTTTTGTAAAAGACTGAGGTCAAGAGGTCAGTGGAAGGGGTTAAAAAAAACACACCTGTCAGCAGCAGTGAACAATGTTACATACACAGCTGAGACTTGCTTTGTTGAGATGTAGCACTGTGACCCCCGGCACTGTGGAATGCTAAGCAGAGCCACTGTGTCCGGGTTTCACAAATTGTACAAATTGTAGATTTCCGCACAATAGAATAATTTAATTCACTCTTATTACAAATGACTTGCCCTTACATTAACGTTTCAACCTAGGTGACATAACTACAGTAGGGTTATTTGCAACCAAACAATAGGACTCAAAAGACACTAACAGGACGCTCATGCCAAATACATTCATATCTTATTTATCTATTTATCTGTCTATGTATATTGATATAGATAGATAGATATAGATATAGATATATAGATATGTGCCACAATCAGAGTACAGTAAACTGTCTATTACTATTTATATGCAATAATCTTTTTACACTGAATATGTCTTTTACATTGCAGTGATTTACAAATGGGATTAAATCGTCTTTTTCTCAGTAAATCAATCAGTGTCTTTATTTGTCCCCAATGGGGCAATTAGTTTCGCAACCGAGGAAGCACACACAACAAAGTATACAAATACACATGACATAATAAATTACAATTCCAAGTGCACATTATAGATCTAGTAATAAAAAATAAAATAAAAAATAAAAGATCACTTGAATTAGAGAGATAATTTCAAATTAGGAAGACTGACCTTATACACAAAAGTCATCCAAGTCAGTGTGTTTCTAATGCATAGTGAAATAACTCGGTCTCTTTGAGCAGGCAGTTCATTTGCAGCACTGTAAACAGCCATTGTTATTTTTTTTTCCCCAAAGAAACATACCTTTGGGAATATTAAACTGTAGAACAGGCATTCTATTGTTCCTTGTACGGAAGGGTAGGAGTGTAAAAACTTCCCATTAGACAACAAGGCTTTGCATAATTTGGAACAAAGTAAAACCGCAGCAATCCATTTTCCTCCAGTGAATGACCTCACTGGGAGGTATCCTGCCTAAGATGTGAGTGAAAGAAAAATAGAAAAAAAATGTTCAAACACACTGTAACAGTGGCACCAATGTGGTTTGCAGACATTTAAGACATATAACATGATGTAAGAGTGTCATTAGTGATGTGTTTTACTGTAAGAAGCCCGTCTGACAACGTGATTGGTCTACAGGATCGAGGTTCCGCCTCCGATGGTTCACACCGACCAATGAGGTGAAACTGTGTGGGCACGCCACTCTGGCCTCTGCAGCAGTGCTGTTTCAGATGAAAAGTAAGATACAAAAGGACACAGACGTAACCCAACATCTAATTTATAGATAATTCTGGTCATTACCAACGCAAGACTTAGTTTCCTAGATCTTGCCACCATGCTGATTAATTGTGTTCAATTTAGCATCAATTAATTCACACCTACCTCCAAGTTGTCCAAGATAATGTACGGCAAAACAAATATCAAGAACTGTTTGCAAAATAATTAAAATAACTCATATTAGACAGTCACACACACACACACACACACACACACACACACACTTGCTAAAAAAAACTTCACATACGGGAGCATTCACACACGTTCTGAGAATTTCATCCTGACATTTCAGCAGATCTAGGTTGCCCGTTGCATCTGTGTGCAGCTTTATGCGTAAATTGTGCATGTGTGTGTTTTACCTCTGTCAGAGAATGTGAATCCCATGCTGGTGTTTGAGACTCTGAGTGGAGATCTGTCTGTCATCCAGCAAGGGGAGAGCATTGTCATGGACTTTCCTCTCAACCCACCCACCCGTGAGGTAAGGGGGTAGATATTAAAGGCAGAATGATTTAGGATTTTCCTAAAAAAAAAAAAAAAAAAAAAACTTGTATCAAAATATGTACATGAGGGAGAGGATGAGGATGAAGAGCAATGTTCTGATGGTCTGTTTTCTGCTGTACAGATAGCTGCCAGTGAGACAATTTTTTTTCTTTTTGCTAGGATGGTGAGGTTACATTTCATTTGGTCGTCATCCTAGGAAAAGAAAAGGAGGGGCCAACTCTGAATGTTGCCAGTGCATAGTGAATGATATGATATGATACTTACAAATATCATAAGGAACAACTAAACAGTGTGTTTTTATGGTCATTCTCAATGTTTCTTCTCAGGATCCCAGAGAGTTCAGAGACATCATCAAGGTCAGTAACACAGCAAACACTTCCTGTGTCTAATCAAGGGCTTTAACTGTGGTGTGTGTGTGTGTGTGTGTGTGTGTGTGTGTGTGTGTGTGTGTGTGTCTGTGTGTGTGTGGAGCAGCACTGACCTCTGCAAGTCAGCGGACCTGTCTGTGTGCACCACAGTGTTTGCATTTGTGTGTGTGTGTGTTTCCATGCAGGCAGCTGTAGGTGACCACCCAGTCCAGGATGTCTATCTGAGCTCCAAAACCAAAAAACTGATGGTCCGACTGGCTGACAGCTGCGACAGGTTACCATGCCATGCCATTTTATTTTTTAAATCACGAGACTTACAGCCAGTCCAAATTGATCACCAGCTTGTTTCCAGCTGGCCCGCATGACAGGGCTCATGGATCTAGGTTTGTTTGTAGATGAGCTGTGGTTCCTGAGTGAGGAAATGTAATTTACTCAGTTTGGCTGTCAGGAGCATCTGCTCGATTTAATTTGGCACATCGCGCAGCATCCTTACTGGTTGTGTAAGCTTACTGTATGTGGGGCAGTGTAACTGGTATGTGTGTATGTGTGGGTGTGTGTGTGTGTGTGTGTGCTGTGTGATGAACCAGCCTATTCAAATATAAATCATCTTGACTGGTCGCTTTCACTCACTTTTTCAAAAGAATTTACTTCAGCACTTGAGGGAAAGACATAAAATTTTGACGTTTTGGTGTTGTTTTTTTTTTTTTTTCTCAACTTGTACATTATTTTTTAGCACTTTGCTGAGTAGACCTCTTTACCCCGCATTCATTCAGTTAGCCAACATTCACACATGTAAAAATTGATTGTCAGTCTGATGGATGTTGCAGAGGGAAGCAGGTTACTCGCTCACTCTCCTACGTCTTTCCCAGCAGAGGAGATTCAAACAAGTGACCCTTAAATCACAAACCTTCTTGTGCTCACACCCACTTTTTTCTTCACTGTACGTGTGTGTGTGTGTGTGTGTGTGTGGCTCCTCCAGGTCCGTTCTAACAAGCCTGAAGGTGGACCCGAACACTCTTATGGCCAGTGAGAAAAGCAGCAGAGTGCAAGGAGTCATCCTCACCATGAAAGGTGGGCGGGACCACAAGTACAAATTCAGACAGATTAGGATTGACAGATTTAGTCTCATGACAGCACGGGGCCACACAGATTACAATCTGCTGTGACTGTCATAACTAGACAACAAGGCATCGCTGAAAAGCCACTTTTTTAGAATAGCCTACAACATGTGACTCTCTCCCTCCATGCTCCTGACTGCCTCCATTTTTTAAGTGTCATTGATGTTAAATGCTCTGCTTGTGTTAATTATTGTATTATTTCATGCTATTTTTTAAATCTCTTTCTACTGTAAAGTGACATTGAGTATTAAGAAAAGCACTATACAAATAGATAAATTGATCATTAGTTACTCTTTCTGTCTGGTTATTAAACTGTCAAACTGTTAAACTGTTGATTGATGGAAGTCAGTATTTTCGTCACTTTCTCCAGAACAGTGCAGACTGAAAAACACAAATCCTAGTTGATTAAATTGCCACGGCCTGTGCTTCTTTGTCGGCCCACAGGCTCCCCAGGCTGCCAGCCCGGGTATGACTTCTACTCCAGATATTTTGCACCATGGAACGGCATCCCAGAGGATCCTGTCACAGGTGGGACGACACAGCGTGCACAAACACACATGCATACACACTCTGCACAAAAGTATGTAGCCAGAATCAATGTATTGCAGTTGGAAATAGCTGTTAATATGCAGAAAATTGTTTTGCTCCTCAAAAAAAAAAAAAAGAATAATTGTGATTGCAATATCTCGCAAATTAATCAGCGGGATCCTTTTAGTCAACATCATTTACATTCATACACAAAGACTTGTACATGAGGATATAACTGCATGTTACATTCTTTATTGTTTTGGCTGTCAGTCACTTTTGCAGCAACATCAGTGAATGTGCAATGTGTCTCATGTGATACTGATCATGTATCGCCTGTCCACGCAGGTTCGGCCCACACTGTCCTAGCTTGTTACTGGTCTGATAAACTGGGCAAGAGGAAGATGCTGGGTAATTACCATTATCAGTATCACATTGTTAATATTATGGATTTTACCAGCAACATATGAGCCAACAGAACTTCCAAAGTCTAATAGCTGATGGCTGATGTTGCTGTTCCACCGTTAACAGTCTATTACCAAACTGTATTCATGTCTTTGTAATACTTGACACAAATATAGTCTTTTCATGTGTGTTTGTGTGTGTGTGTGTGTAGCCTATCAGTGCTCCAGACGAGGCGGGGAGTTGGAACTGGAAGTGAGGGATGATGGGAGAGTCAACATAGCCGGACAGAGTGTCACCGTCCTGCAGGGGACGCTCAAACTCTAGACTGACACTTGGTGCTCGTTAACGGGCTGGGGGGGCGAGGGAGCGGTCCCCACACTACAGGGGGACGGTGTGTGTCCTCACACACAGAGAGACAGACGCGTGCCACTGTGAGACAGATGAGACGACTTAAAGTGAAAGACGTACCACCGTCTACACTGCTATAGACAAGGTTACTGTTAACAAAAACTGGGTGTGATAACACATTTTCCTTAACTAAAATAAAAATGAAAATGAGGCTTAAAAAAAAAAAGATAATTAAAGCCATATTGTGAGTTTACTACTCTAGTTGAAATAAACAAAAATTGGAGTCTTTTTCATCTTTGTCTATTTTGTACAATGTTTTTAATGTGTTTAGTTTTTACTGCACAAATTTTCTGACCTTTTTGAATCCCGCCCGACAAATACCCATCTTACAAATATGATTAAAACTAACACTGAAACAAATAAAGGCTAAACTGGCAAAGCCACTTTAAAAATGGATTAAAACAAAACTGAAATTGAAAACATAAAGTCAAAACTAAATAAAAATAAAAAGTAATAAAAAATACAAAACTATAATAACCTTGATTTCAGTGTTAGAATGCTAACTAACGGGAAACAAAACTTTTAGACTTTGTTAGAATTAATATTATTTATTCACAGAAGAAACATTTTAAAAAATGACAATAAGAAAGTTAAAAAACAAATCCTGCACACACAGCCTGTTGGAAATCAAACAGATGAGAGGTATGAGCAGAAAACTGGACGGTGTCAGCGGTTTTAAGTCCTCAAAATGAAATAAAAAGTTTGAAAATGATTATCTAGTTGAGCCTGGAAGTCCATAAAGTCCAACAGTTATGACCGGCTATGAAATCATGAAGTGTCCTTTGTGATCACTGTGTTATCACTGAGCTGAGTTTAATACGTGCGGGTTACATTTCACTGAGGTGTGGCCGTCTGTACTCGCTCACCAAGACAGAGGCAGCAACTGAGAGGGGGAAAAAAAAACTCCACCAAAGCCGCGGTTTTCCTTTTGTTTTTGCTGTTTCTGACAACCGAATGTTGTAAAGTCATCATTTTTGGAACTGGAGTCAAATTATGTATGTGTCCATTCCCATACATTTGTTTTGCTGCAATACAGGCTAGAGCAGCTTGTTATTCACATGCAGCCCAGTCACAGCATAAGAATGAAGTACAGTGATAAACCAAGAGGTAAAGTTATTCTGACACGATGTAATAACTCCAGCTGAGGTCTGGTTTTCTGAATAAGAAACAATGAAGGAGAACAACTGGCCTGCCCTCCACTCTGCCTCAGAGAGGATCTAGCTGAGGCTTGATGGTGTGTAGCTTCCCGGGAGGAAGTTCACTTTAGTGTCCATTTGCTTCACATTTAGCATGTCACTCCCTCGAATTCAGTTCTCCTGTTCTCCAGGGGTGTGTCTTTCACAGCGTACGTGTTAACTATGACACTAACAATAGCTTACATTACTGCAAAACTGGAATTCTTCAAGTGTGGTGATTTAACGCAAATAAATAAATAACCAGAGCACACAAACACATAAGCAGCCATGGTCTCAAGGTGTCTAGCTTACAACAAGGTTTGGTCTGTGAATGTCCAGAATCGCTCTTTCTGCCGGGACTCTGTCGGAGGTCTTGTTTTCCTCGGATACATCACATTTCCATAAATACAACAGATGCTTCTGTGAAAACCAGCTGTCCAAAACCACAAGTCACAACACAAAAAGCAAACATGCAGCACGAGGAAAGCCTGTTCTGCTGGTGACGGTGGATTATCATAGGAATGATTTGGGTAGTAAATAAACAGCAGCACGTTGACAGCGTTTACACGGATTTGAGTATTCCAGTTATGATTTTAAGCCCTCATCCTGGTTTTGATAGATCCTATAATGCTAGCTGGAGTGCTCCAAAAGAAACCAGGATATTGCTGCATGTATACAGCTTGTCCCCGTTTCTGACAGCCCGACACCGGTCAGAGTGGAGGACATGTTTAATATTTTCTTCTTCTCTCATCGCTGGCAATAAGGTGGATAAACCAAATCTAAAAAGCAATATTATCGTTTAATAGTGTTAAGCCTGCTGTAAACCAAAGTGGTCTCATTTTCAATAGTCACAGTCAAATTAATGTAAGGTTAACATTTAGAGGAGTATCACTTTAATGGTGTGTGTTGTAAACATCACAGGCGCCTGCAGTAATCAGTAACCAGGATACTAGTATTTATATGAGGATGTGAATAACCAGATTTCTCTGTTTCCCATGTAAATGCCTTATCCCGTATATCAGGGGTCACCAATCATGTGCCATGGAGGGCCGAGAGGCTGCAGGTTTTCATTCCAACCAAAAACTCCACCAGGTGACTTCACTGATTACCTCACCTTGTATCAGAAAGGAGGAGCTAATCAGTGAAATCACCTGGTGGAGGTCTTGGTTGGAATGAAAACCTGCAGCCTCTCGGCCCTCCATGGCACATGATTGGTGACCCCTGCCGTATATGATCAAAACTGGGATAGGCCTCATAACTGGGAGTCCATGTAAACGCAGTCTCTTCATATTCTGAGTAAGATTGGGTCCAGAGTGTGAACACTTTTCAGTGCTCGCTCCTGAATCTGTTTCAGTTTCAGTATATATCAACTAAACAACTTTTAAACTTCCATTTCTGAGGGCCTTGGATTATGAGCGTTCTATTGCAAAATCAATCATCTATGATAAAAAAAATAAAAAATAAAATAAAAATGTCCCAAACACAGTGCAGGAGAGATCAGAGGTAGAGCCTGATAATGTAAAAGTCTGCACATTTTTCCTGGATTTTGGACAGAAAAAGATTCTCACAGTGGAAGGTAAGAGCGGCTGAAATAATTTCCACACATTTTAAAAGCGTTGGGGCAAATTTTTTAAGAGGCCAACATGGCGACTGTGATTGTTTCTGACTTGTTGTTTGCTGGACAGCTGGCACCTGCTGCGAGGCCACAAAAGGAGGTTCAAGTCATTTTCAGATTATTAAGCAGCTAAAATCAAAATCTCACAGTGTGTTTGACAGTAAAGCCTGTCCATCACGTGAAGTGTCAGTGTGACGTCCCGCTGAGGCGTCACAATTATTTTCTGTTTCTTACACATTAGAGAAAATCAACGTGAAAAACCATGGGGGGTGCTGAGTCACAGGCGCATGCCGGGCAGCATCTTGTGGGCGGCTGGAGGGAGCTGGACGCTGTGATGACAGAGTTCAGGAAAACACACACAGCAGACACAGGACACACAACACACACACACACTGCACGCTCATTACACCACAGATGAGCGGTCTTTCAGAAAACAGCTGCACAGTCGAGGCAAACCTGGGATTCTCAGGTCAGTTGCTATGGTAACTTGCTCTCTGAATCTAACCTGCGCAGTTGCAGGTTCACCTGAACTTACCTCGAGATATTCATCAGAAAACTGGTTGAGCTGCAGCATTTTAACCTGGGAGATCGCTGTCGGACATGGCGTGCCCTTTTCTGTCCACATTGAAGACCAAATTATTATTTTTTTGCAATAACCAGTTTTTTTTATAAAGTCTGTCTTGGTGAGGCAGTGAAAACTCTGGGTTCTCTCACCCTCATTTCGAAGGGGTTAAATCATTTCAGATTTGTTTTGGCGTAATGACAGATTAATATTTCTATACTTTAGTTTGATTAAGTTCACCTGTTTTGTTTGTTCCTCATGCATATTAAAATAGGTACTAACCCTCAGTTGAATCACCGGCACAAGTTGGGCTAAATCCTCTGCACCGCATCGCCTTGAACTAACTGGTCGACAGATTTCAAAAGGTCTTGTTGCAAACTAGCTCATTCATTGAACTACATAAAACTTAAAAAGTAACACTGGACATATACAGGACTGTAAAGTGGAGTGCTGAGTGAATTTTGAATTAAATGAACAAAAAGCCACAGTAGAGGTTATGTTAGTAGAGAACATCATGTTTTCTTATGGCCCTTTTCCACTAGTACCTACTCGGTTCGACTCTACTCGGTTTAAGAGCTTTTCCATTAGGTGGTAGTAGCAGATACTATTTTAGGACCTACTCAGCCAGGGCTCCAAGCGAGCTGAGTCGAGCTCTGAAATGTGACATAAATGCCGTGCAGGCCTTTGATTGGACGGGGAGCGATGACACATGAGAGTGACTCCTGCACAAAAACCCAAACCCGGCATTAAAAAAAACAACAACAAAAAAACGGCAACAGCGACCGTGCGCATTGATCATCACTGAAGTTGGCAAAGTCGGAAAATGGCAAGCAAACCGGTACTGCGGTCAAATGAAGAGGTGGAGACTTTTCTGTGCTTGGTGGCGGCCCAAAGAGTTCAGAGGGAGCTGGACGGTGCGCCTCCTTGCTATGACGACCCCACCCACGGCGAGGTGCTACTCAACTGTAATGGAAAACCATCTAAACTGTGTCAAGGCGAGTAGAGTCGAGCCGAGTAGGTACTGGTGGAAAAGGGGCATTAAACAGCTGAGGAATTTCCTATTGAGTAACGTAAGAGGTGGTAACTTTACTGTTAGCAGTAACAGTGATTAGTCATTTGTGGCAAAGTAATGCTGAAGGATAACCGTAAAACTGCTCTTGCTAAAGGATATCATGTTCTCCTGTTGGAGATGGTTGAGCAGTTTCTCCAGCGGAGCGTAGCGTCGCAGCGTGGCGGCAGAGCCCACCATCAGCAGCTTGTGTTTGGCTCTGGTCACCGCAACATTCAGCCGCCGCCAGTCCTTCAGCAGCTCTCCTAGCTGCACAGAGACGGAGAGAGACACCGGGTCAACGCTGATCGAGAGTCTACTTTTGTTTTCCACTGTCTTTTGCTCTTTTTTGTTTTTTGTTTATTTTATTCATACAGAAGCGAGATGTGACACAGGAAATGGAGGGATTCTTACGCTTCCTTCCTCTGCAGTGCTCCTGACAAAGGAAATCACAATAAGACTCTTGTCACGTCCTTGGTATCTGTCGACTGTGTTAACCTCCACGCCACTGAACACAGGGGACTGCAGCAGGGCAGAGATGCTCTTCAGCTGCTGTCTGTAGGGGGCGATCACACCGATATCACTGGACTTACAACCTGCCTAAAAAGGAGATGGAAATAAGCAGGCATTAATATGACAGGTTATGACCCTGGAACCAAGTTGGGTCTTTTATAAAAAACACTCTATTGTGTTAAAATCCTGGAGCATCAATAGTTGCATTCATACCTTTATCAGCAGCGTTAGCAACATGTGAACGAGGGCAGCCTCGGTGTGGTTGCTTACGCCTCCCTGCTCCACTGACTCCAGCGCTGGAACCTGAGGGAATCAGTGGAGAGAAACCAGATTCACACCAGTACCCCTCCATCTTTCAGAGATGTAGTTAAAATGATCCCACATGTTTTTGATAGGTTCCTGCAGCATGTTTGCAAATGATATTGAGCACTTGTGTGAGCTGTTTGGATTTCTTCTGCAGTCTTAACATGCAGCAGTGGCTAAAAAAAAAGCACATAGTAATGAGAGATGTCCTGATACCAATATTGGTATTGGTATCAGGACATCCCTGATAGTGATGCTTGATGAACTTAGAAGATTTTCTCCTGCACTTGGACATTTAGTGATGCATTTCTTGATTTTTCTTGATTTTACTGAGTTTAAATGAGGTGCATTGCTGTGATTTTGCTTCTACGGCTCTCTTCACTCTCAAACCCACTAGTCCTGTCCCTGCTAGGACAGTGTACAGCTGTGCAACCAAGTGAGTCATCTATACAGCACACTCTTGAGCAAAACTAATGAGCTAATGTTAATAACAGTGTCAAAAATGATAATAAACAAATGTCTAATGTATGAAAACATTAGCTTGCTGGACACATCAGTGATTTCAGAGGTGTAGATGGCACTCTGAAGCACACGTATGTGACTTCCTGCTCGATCAAAAATCGAACTATACAGACTTGTTGTATGAATTGAAAGTGGCATCAAATTAGTGGCTCGTTAAAAAAAACATTCTTCAGCCAAGCCAAAGTGAAGATGATTTTTTCTTGTAAGCTAAAACTTATTTTTGGCTATTAGGAGACAATGTGAAAAAAATCGCAGCTGCTTTCCTAGCTGAGAATATGCAGCATTTCTTTCATCCTAGCGGACGCTGCAGGGACTTGAAAATGCTACAACACAAACCAACAGCTTCATTCAAGAAAAAAAAAAAGAATTCTCCAGTCAAATCCAATCATGGCACTCCTCATTTCATCTCGAATTCACCAAACCCAGTTCCCAATTTTCTCTTTGAAATGTAAAGTTTACCAACCAGCGAGGCATCCAGGAAGCACACTGGGTTACTAGGCAACAGGGCAGCCTGTATCCAGGCCAGGTCCTGCTGGGGTTGAGTGTTAGAGTGAGAAGCGAGCTCTGATTGGACGGAGATCAGAAAGGGCAGGGAGAGCAGTGCCGAGGCTGTCCTCTCTGATCCACACTCCAGCCGTCCCCCGTACATCAGAGAGTTACTGAGGGACATTATCTGCCTGGAAACAGACACAGATGCACACAAACACACAGCATTTGAACCTGATCGGAGAGGGTTGTCCTTTTTATCGTCATCCAAAAAGCTCTTACACTGCTGATTTCGTTGTTGGGACACTGGCAGCGACCTATTTTCCTACCGATACTAAAGCAAGACAATGGGAGTAAAATTTCTTTGAAAATGATGCCATGTATGACTCTAGAGAAAATCGGTTATACCCCACAGGGAACAGAGAGTACATTTTATAAAATGTGGCACCCGCTATTAACATTTTTTGAGAAACCCACTACAGAAATCTGAGTAGCGATTTTTTTTCTACATGCAGTGTTGTGTACAAGTGTATGTGTGTGTGTGTGTGTGTGTGTGTGTACCTGTTCATCCGGTACTGCACATTGAGTTGGACCACTGCTTCACTGTGGAGCTCCAGACGTTTAAACAGACTTTCATCCATCCCGAGTGACCTGGAAAGAAAAATATACAAACTGATAAACACATACTTACATTTATCTGATATTAGTTTAGTATTCTGACTTACATTAACAGACCTTCACTGCAAAAACTCAAAATCTGCAAAATTTGTTTCTTGTTTCTAGCTAATTTTCACTCATTTCAAGTGAATTTTCACTTTTTCCACTGGCAAATTTTGCCAATGAAACAAGCAAATTTTCACTTGTTTCAAGCAAAGTTTCACTTGAAACGAGTGAAAATTGTCTAAAAACAATTTACTTCTGAGGTGATCATGTCTTATTTTAAGTGTAATGAGATATTTTGACTAGAAATAAGACATTTTTGACTTGAAATAAGACAAATAATCTTGGTAAGATTTTGCGTTTTTGCAGTGTTTGTCACAGCAGCCATTCTGACATGAAATACCAGGTAAACACAGGTGTGACTAATGATGTTAATTAAGGTTTTGGTGTATTAAAGTGAACCAGAGCTCCTCCAGTGAGCCAGCATGAACCACACCAGGGCTTCATACCATCACTAACACCTGTGCTGACGCTGCGGTGCAGGTCAAACTGGCTGCTGTGGAAAAGGTTGCTTGTGAGGACAAACCCTTAACATTTTGTTTTTTTCCAAATGCTCTTATTTAAAAGACATTTTGGCTTTGCTTGCCTGACACACAAGTCAAAGGGCTTTTCTTGCTACAAGCATCTCCCACCAATCAGGACACTGCACAGTAGCATCAAAACTGGTTAATGATGAAGTTGATTAATAATCAGGACTGTATTCTACAATTACACTTCCAGGATTAGACATTTGAAGCATCACTCCTCAGTGAGCTGCCTCCTTAGTGCAGGTCTGCTTTCCACTAGTTAAGTATCTAGTTATAATTATGGATTTCCCGTATTTTTTAGGAGTCTGTACACACTGATATAGGCTAATAAAAATAACGTTTATTTAGTAAGAAAGTGAAAATACTAAACAATAATATGCTAAGTAGGACTAAATAAATTTAAATTTTGTTATATGAAAGATCGCCCCCCATAGTGTCTGCTTAGAAAAATTCTGGCCCTTGGACAAATGTTGTTGGTGACCCCTGCCCTACATGCTACACCTTCACTCAAACCATAAAATTATTTAATGTAACAGGTTAAGAGTTCACAGATTTCTATTTTTCTGTTGATGAGGTGTTTGTGGTTGATAACGAGTAAAAACGTCTTATGCACGCATGCCCTAACCTACAACAACTCACTTCTGTTCTATGTTCTCTTCCCTGCAGGGGGACACACCAAAGAAAAACAGCACACACACACACACACACACTTTACCTCGCCTCCATGTTTTGCACTATTGGTGGGAGCTGCTGGTGATCTCCCACCAGGACAAATCTCTTGGCGTAGAACAGCGGGCCCAGACAGATAGGCTGGCTAATCTGCGACGCTTCGTCTACGATGCAGAAATCAAACCGCCGCCGTGAGAAAAGAGGGTGTCGGATGCCCATACAGGTTGTTCCCACAACCAGCTGGAGGGGGAGAGAAAAAGAGAGCAAAGTCTGGGTTTACCTTTCCTTTATTCACTGGGGGGAAAAAAAGACACATTTTTCAAGTAAAACCTTTAAGATATTCCACTTGTTTGAGGTAACTGTGTCAAAGCAAGCTACATTATCATGGAACGTGAAAAGTCTTGATGCAGGAAAAATGATCTGCAGATGAAGCAGGGTTACACTTCCAATATCCTATCAAGTGCTTGACTACAATCACTGTATAAACCAGGTCAGCTCGTAGCTGCTGCGCATTCCTCAGGCCTCTCCTCACCTCCTTGTTATAAAGCTGCTCCAGCTCTGACAGAGTGTGAACTCCCTTCCTCCTCTCGCTCTCCTCTGTGAACGGCAGGATGTCTGGATGGACCTGGAGACGGGGCCACAGACCGAGAGACAGACAACAGGAAGACAGAAAGAGAGATTGTTTGTTTTTTCCTGTTTTCCCATATCCAGCTCCCACTGTGCCATGCACCACTGGGAACCGGATATGACTACTAATTATAGCAATACTTATACTAATAATGATAATAATGATAAATCAGGGTGTCTAGAGGTTTCCTGACCTTCTTCAAAACAGATTTTAACGAAATTCATGGCTTTTTTTGGACTAATACTTTGAGTGTAAAGGTCCTATGTTTGTGATCGAGTGCAGAGGAAGCTTTTTGGTAGGAATGTGGTCGTATCATAACTCAACTTAGTTGGTGTTGTAATAAATCTACCAAATACCCCCCCCCCCCCCCCCCCCCCCCCCCCCCCACAGAACTTCACAGGTACAGTAAATATAAGAATTTCATAGGATTTCTCTCTGCTGGCAAGTCTGACAGATAAAGTATGAAGTGACTCAGATTACTGTATAAAAAGAAGTACATAGAAATACATGGATACATGAAATTAAACAAAATGTTCTACACTGAAATTGACATCTCACAAATTCAACTTTATGAGTATTTAATGACTTTTAAGGCCTGATATTTGTAAAATTGAATTCAAGACTTTGTGAAAGACTTGTTAATGCCCAGTAAATGAACCTTTAACATAAAATATACAGATTATACCATCATTAAAATTATACTATTTTGGAGTCTTAAAATTTTCAATAATACTCCAGTAACACTCCATTGCAATTTCACTGCTGATTAAATGACAGAGTCCTTGATGGAGACGTCAGCTGCAGCGCACCTTGTTGCCCTGTCCCAGGCGCAGGAAGCCGACCCGGAAACGCTTGAGCTTCAACAGGATGTTGTCAACGGCAGAGTGCGTGTAGCTGGTCAACAAGACACTGAAGCCACATGCGTGCAGGATACGCACCTGAAATAGAAAGAATGGAAGAGAAACAGAGCGAGAAAAACAGGGATGAAAATATATAGACCAAGAGGAAAGGAGAGAGAGAGACAGAGTGAGAGCAAGAGAGAGGGAAGAGATGGAGGTGGACAGAAGAGAAAATTAGAGCTATTCATTCATTCATGCATTTTTTCCTTAATATAACCTTAGTTATGACATAAAGTGCTTACTAGAGCCTGGGTGGGTGTGATTAAACTTTTAGCAAATACCCAACATCTAGAACTGGTTTATCTTTACAACTGTTGTTTTGGCGGAGGTACACACTCTACTGAGCGCTTTCTACTTTTAGTGCCTGAATCAAAATCAACCAAATCATATTTATTGGTCACTTCACAGTAACATCTGGTGCATCTGGCCAGATGTTGGGGTTAAAGCATGGTACAGCTGGGGGTAATGTGAGGGTGGGGGCTTTACCAGGGTACAGATGGTCGTGGTCTTGCCTGTGCCAGGCATGCCGACAATCAGCGTGAAGTCTTTAGACAGCAACACCTTCTTCATGGCCTGCTTCTGGGGCTTATTCAGACCTACACACACACAAACACACACACACACAGCAATCACATAGAGCAAGTTAATTTTACATGCATTGACGATACCATCCTTGCCCTCACTGAACAGAGTCTCACCTTTCAGGATGTCGGCCACAGTGTCCTTGGCCTCTCTGGGCAGAACAGAACTGAGACTGGAGATAAACTCCGGGGGTCGGAGGTCAACAACCAGCTCCCTCAGACGATCACTAACACAAACAGACACAGACACACAAGATCCAGTCACTGATGCAGCTCGAGCGAAAACGGACAAGCCCTATTACCATGAATGCTACCAAAAACCCTGAAACAAGGTTTTGCTTGTGGCAAGGACTCACACAAAGTCCCACAAAATGCACTTTGCATACTGGAGGCCCTCAGAGGGGAAATTATGTTTTCTGAGTTACCTCTGCTTTTCATTACAAGGACATTTACAAAATGAGATTTGTACAGATGGTTGATGTATGGTCTCCAGTGATGAAAAGATGTCTCCATCTATATTCTTTCTGTTTGGAGATGTCAAACGTAGTGAGCAATGGGTCCCATCACTGCCCTCATTATGTGAGACACGACTATGTGCCTCAGGGTGAACTGCACCAACACACAACTCACTACCTATGAAGGTGATTTTCAAGTACTATCAAGTTTATTTATTGTACTTGGCAACTACATGCGGTGCTATGACTGTTACATACAATGCTGTTATCACACACCGCTGTACGTACCTGTCTTGAGAGTTTTCCATCAGTTTGGACAGATTGGTCAGATGAGTGCTGAGGCCCACCACGCCCTCATCTTGGTCCAACCGAAACAACACACCACTGAACTTGGACAAGTCTCTAACACACAGCAAACGAGAGAACAAGAGTCAGCTGGGTGACCGAGCAACCGGTGTATTTTAAGCCTTGCAGATTCAATTTATTATCCTTTAGTGGTCCTTCGGGTGGCACTAGTGTTGCACGGTATACCGTTACTGGAAAGGTATTGCAATACCTTGCAGTTAAAAATGGTGCTATAACATTTTATTAGTCCTGATACTTTAATTATTACAGTGTCTAATAAAGAGCTTATTTACAGCGCTCTGTTTCCACTCCCTGCAGGCATAGTGGGCATGCCAACTATTTTTCTTTTCTTTTTTTTTTTTTTTTTATTATCATATGCACGCCGCAGCTTTCAAGGTGACAGAACGAGAGGCATGCATGCAAGTACAAGTGCTCTTGCTGATCGTCCACGGCTTTTTCACAAAGCAGACACATTTGGTGTGATATATGGCGTTATTTCGCTTACACAGCTGACAGTCATGGCGAGCCCACGTTGACCACAAAGCCTGCCTGTAAAAGATGTTTTAACCCTCCTGTTATGTTCAAATTTACTAATATCTTTTATGTTTGGGGCCAATTTGACCCCAGCAATTTAAACCTCCACAAAATTATTATAACTAAAATTGTTACCAAAGTTTATGTGTCAGGTACTTTATGTTTCTTTGTTGACCTAAATAGCCCTTTAAATAAAACATAACTCTCCACCACCCCCAGTTATACATCCAGTATTCCTGTTACGCGACTATGGAAAAATATGCAAATCACCATAAAATCTCACTGATTGATCTAAAATTGGAAAGAAATATTAATTTTTGGTGTTTTAATGGCTTTATATTATTTCTAAGTAGAGATTTTTGTTATTTATAACTGAAGCGTTACAAAGTGTGTACAGGACATTGAAAACATATCATCATGTGAATTTCATGTTTACCCGGTAGTACCCATTACATTAGAAAAACTCATTAAATGTGAAGCAAAAAAAAAAAAAAAAAATGATGTTTATCATTTATTTAGAGACGTTAAACACTGGCTGGAGTCAAACTGACCCCAAATATAATAGGAGGGTTAAAACCACACAGGCCAAGGTAGCCAACACATTCAACTTGGTAAAGCATCTCACCAACACTCATTGGTTTCCATGCTGACTAGCCTGAGATGATGCTGCAGCTTCATGTGAGGAAACAAGAAATGAAATGGAATGAAAAGAACGTCTTTCCGATAGCTCAGTGGGTTTGCTTTTGGAGCCCAGCAAAGTGGAGCCAGCCATGTCAAAATTACATAATCTTATTTTCCATTAATAACTCAGTGCTTGAGTGAGCAGATCACTGCTATCATGAAACCTGCAAAATGTCACACACAGTTCAGTTCAGATCAGATTTACTGTCACCCCAGCCATATTCATAATAACTACACACACAGAAGAGTTAAAAAGCTATTTAAAAATAATATTATTAGTAAATATAAAACAAAATTATGAACACTAGTGTATTTATGAACTGCCTTGAGACCCTTTGTATGTATAATATACACATATTTTGTTTTTGTGTCTTTCATTTACTTTATTTTATTATTTTAAGTGAGTTGACGAAAGCTTAGTAATGTAAGAAGGACAGGCAAAATAAGCTAAGGCTTCAGCCTATACCTTTTCGGTCAGTGTATATTTGTATAGATCTTATATTTGTTTTGGTTTTCCAGTGCTGAAAGGAAATGAAATATTATTTATTGTTTAAAAAAAAGTGTATTTGATTTCTGCAAGTTGAAAATGACTGAAATAAAATTCACTAAACTAAAAAAACTAAACTAAGAGAGAGATGTCATTTCTCTTAGGACCAAAGTGCTGAAACATTAACATGACATGTGCATCACCTCAGGAGACATCTGTACCCATCCAGTCCATTCATGCAGGTGACTGTGACTGTGTGTATTTTGTTCCTCACCTGTCCAGAGTGCAGCTGATCGATGTGCTGCTGACATCACACAGGTAGCCCGTTGCCAAGCCAACCATACGACCATCTTGGTCACTGACAACAATGCGGTCCCCGGCGGCCAAACCGCTGTTGACTCCCTGCTGCTTCACTCCTTTTCTCTGGAATCGATGAAGGAAAACCCCTTCAGACGGAGCGGTGACGGGGCCGCTGAGCTGCAGGCCGCCCACACAGCTGCCACTCTTCTCTCTGGTGACACAGGTCAGAGCAAACTGAGTTCAAGGTCCTACGTCAACAATCAACTACAGCAACTGGGTGACCAGAGCAGTGACGGTATCTGGTGCTGCATTCTGTTCAACTTGAGGAAACTTTTGTTCTGCAAACCTATGAAAGGACACGTCTTGTGTGAGCAGACAGTGGCTTCTGCTGCAAACTTGAGGGACCAAATTCGTTACAGGAACTGACAAACAGCACTGAGTCACGCTTCTTGACGATGTCCATGTTTGTCTGAATTTGAATCTGAAACAGGTTCTTGATGCCCATCCCTATTTATAACAGGAGCTGAATCAATGACTGTGCTTATTTCCTATTTAAGCACAAAAGCTGTATATGTAAATGTATCTGTGTTTCTTTGTCCACTGTGCAGCCTCTCACCGCTGCTCAGCGCTCTGCAGCCAGATGTGCTTGCGGCCGTTCTTGGTCTCCATGGTAGCAGCCTCTAGGCCGCAGAGCAGCAGCCAATGGGAAAAATAGCTCAGGTGTGGCGGGGTCAGGTGACCCGTCTCCTGCTGCAGGAACTCCTGTACGACATCCTGGGGGACATCTGAAGAGCCACTCTCCAACGCTCTGATGAGGAGCGAGGGGCCGAGAAGAACAAGAAGAGAAACAGTTACAGACGTGGAAGAGAGAGAAGAAAAAAGAAGAATGAAGAGGAGAATGAAAGAACATAAAACATGAAGACTTTAGCGATCACCTCATTTTTGAGATTTCTCTAAGACTGGAAAACTAAATCCTGGACGTTTTACCTCTCATATAAAGCACAGTTTCTCCTCTGAGGACAGTACTGGCAGGTCTTCCTGTTGGTCAGGATGTCAGGCAGTCGAGACAGACGGCTCTGCTCGGTGCTCTTCTCCACAGAGCGGCTCAGGTGATGGACCAGGGTGTTCCTCAGCTTCAGCAGCTCTGAGGAACACAGAAAGGTTTGGTGGTGAAACGGTGGAGAGGAGGCTGCTGAGTAAGAGTGTGAGAGGACAGGGCTCTTCTTCTGCTGTGGGCTGTTTTAAACACACCAGGTCATAGCTCTGTTTGAGCGGTTTTTGGTTTTTAAGAGTATCAGGGATTTGATGTCCTGCGTTGATATTGTAGTGTCCAGCCAACTAGGGAAATGCTAAGGTTTTTTTTAAAAAATAGTTACTGGGCACTGCAATATGACGATAACACACATATTCTCTTAAAAGCTCTTGTTCAGACTGCAAGTGAATCAGATTTGTTTCTCAAATCAGCAGAGTGGCCTCACTGTTATTTGCACGTGATCAGATTGGATTTGTGTGTCCAGACATAGCCAACGTAGCTGCATGGGTTGCTATGGTAACAATGTAGGCGTCAGTTTCTACATGCTGCAGATGCGGTTTATCAATATGAAGGCATGAGAAACGGCGATCTGTCATCCTGCCGTCCAAACCATCACGCTGTCAAGTCGTGGTGCAGAACATCTCCGTCGCATTAGACAAACTGACAGAGAAGGCTGATATTAATTAACGTATCCATGGTAACAGCAGGCGCTGTCAAGCACGTCCATCACTTTGAACTGGAACTGTCGCGTCGCGTTCCGAGTGACATAACAGAAATTTCGAAATCCTATTTGAGTGTCCAGAGCGTTCGAGACTGAGACGTACCTGGAGAAATCCGATTCAGATCCAAAAGCACCTCAGATGTGGGACGTTGGATCTGATTTACAAAAATCACATTCTGTGTTTTTTTGGTTTTTTTTGATAAAAAATGCATTTGTGCTGGCAGTCTGAACAAGGCCAAAACGCACTGGGAATACACTGCAATAGGGAATGGAAAAAGACTGTATTATTGTTAATTGTGCAGTGTGTGTGTGTGTGTGTGTGTGTGTGTGTGTACCTCTGCGGTCCATGCGGCCAGCCACTACAGGGTGCAGATTGCCAGTCTTCAGATAAAGCAGGAAACCAGCTTCAGCATCATAATGCCGCTCCATGCTCATCAGAGTGTACAGGATCACCTGAACACACACACACACACACACACAAACACACACACACACACACACAGGCAGAGGTAAAGGGAAATAAGTGGGGGACGACGGTGTGTGTGTTTGAGAAACCTGATTCAGCATCACTTGTGTTTCCCCAAACACTAAAGGGGCACAGTCTGCCTGGCCCGACTGAACTGCCGCCCAGTTTGAAAGAAGGAAAAAAATTATTTCCCATCAATCACTGCTTTCTCCACCTTCAATTTCTAGGGTTTCCCCCAACATATTACGGGTCAGGGTGGCCTGTAAAAGGTGTGTGTTAGCAGCCACCAACCTGACTGCGGTGCTCTATCGAGTTTGACTCCCTGCCGGTCTTCAGCTCGAGCGGCATGACTCTCTCCAGCGGTGTTCTGCTGCCGTTGTGCCCTCTGTGGATTCGAACCCGCGCCGTCACGTCTATTTTGCCTTTCAGGCCAAAGCGCGGCGACCACACGTTCTCCTCGATGTCGGCCAACTCTGTAAGTGTGACAACGGACGGAGCTCCTGCGCTGCTCGGGCTGACCGATCAACAGAGAGAGACAGAGATATATTAAGAAAAACAACAAAAAATTCACTCCCGCTAGACTTTACTTTCCAAAGTAAGTAAACTGAGACTAAATAAGACTAAAAATATCATGACTGATGAGAACAAAATAATGCATTTGTACTGAATGTAAAAATCCTAGAAAAAAAAAAAAAAGAACCTGTTTTCATTAAAATATCTTGACGTCAGGGAACACTTTGAAAACCATGCCAGATTTTCCCTCGCCAGGTCATATGGTTTTTTATTTATTGATATCTTTACTTTAAATCAATTCAGTAACAAAAAATAAATAAATAAATAAAATCTATAAGAATTGTGATACATAAGTGAATCAATTTTTTTCCCAGCCCTATGACAAAGGTATAAAATAGATGTTATGAACACATAAAATCAGGTGTGTGTATCTTTTGCATGAAAGCTGGTCTTTGTCTTGCTGGTTATCTGTGTGTGTGTGTGTGTGTGTGTGTGTGTGTGTGTGTTTCAGTGTACATACACTTTGAGGCTGATGGTTTTCGGTGTTGATGAGTTCAGATATTCGTCTGCCCACTCTTTTAGGGAGGGCAGATAATCATGCAACTCCTGTTTCATCTCTTCCTGACTCACACCCAAACTGTACCTACAGAGGGACACACAGAGAGGTAAAACACGTGCACGCAACATCAGGTGAAAAGGCGATAAATACATCACAATAAAAAAAAACACTGTAATAATAATACTAAGACAGAGAAATGCTGCTGTTTTGGCTTGAGAAAAAACGCCTTGTGATGCCATTTTCTTGCTTGTGACATTGGCCTCCACTTCTAAGCAGAAGAAAATGCATGAATTATACGTCGGGGGTGTTGGACCTTTCTATAAAATCAAACTTTGTTTCAGAACAGGGTCCCAGCCTGGTAATGAATTTGAAAAACAGATATCAGAGCACCTGTCACAGTAAGTGCTGAGCCATTAGCACTGGTCATCCACCCTAATGACCTTCTACAGATAAAAGATGGTAATTTTGTGTATGAAACAGCAAAAAAAATATTTTTGCCTCTTTAAGTAGGTAGTTTTGTTGAGCTTTACATGTCCTGATTCCAACAGCAACTCCAAAAAACCTCTGTTGATGGAGGCTTTTCACTTTTGACGACCGGAGAAATGGCAACGCATCAGAACTGTAGAAGAAAATCTGCTTTGCCCTGATCTTTCGTGTAACTACCCGTCAGCTGCCAGTCACACACAGTCCAGTGACGCTACACACACACACACACACCGCAGCCTTGTGACACATCACGGCCAGGCCAAACCACTCACATGGCTCCCAGGTGCTGAGGGCTGAGGAGGACCTGCCCGGCCACATTAGACAAAGTCTCCTCCGAGAAATCTTTAGCCATGGCAGCCCGCTGAAACACTTCATGGACCATGGTGCCGTTCAGCATCTGCTTTGAGCCACCATCAAAACTCTGTGTTGGGGCAGGAGAAGGGAGAGGGGTAGGTTTGAGGCACGAGAGGAGCAGGAGTGGAAAACACTGACTATTTATTCAGTGACATAAATAACCAGATGTGAAGGTGTTTGGGCACTTATGTGATGTTTATCATTAAATCAATTATTCTGGTAGGTATTATGATTGTGAGATAGGTAACAATTTTAGTGGTAATGATCATTTTCGCATCATCATTTTCATTTCACCGAGAAAAAAACCTGTGATGTATTTTCTGCTGGTGTCTGTAAAAGACAAACATGTTCTGTTATGTTTGGAGAAAATGATTTGTAGGCCTGAGTGTCTCTGAAGCAATTTTCATTTATATCAGTATTTTGTCACACATTTTACCTTTATCCAAAAAAATGCAGCTTTCTGATATTTGGATATTTCGATATTTCACTAGGCCAAACTGTGATTTTGATTCATTTTGATGAAAGGTTAAACCCTCGTTCAGGCTTTGGATATGCAGTCAAATGACAACAAACCTGCCAGTTCAAATATTAGACGTGGTTTTAAACCAAACCAACCGACCAAAGCCCAAACAACGACAAAGACATCACACTGGAGAAAATGTGAGGCCACGTACCTTGAACATGTCCCCCAGCACAGCCTGCCTCATGCAGCGGATGGAGCTCGAGATGCTGGTTCCTGAGATGAGCCAATCAGGAAGCAGAACCAGGAAGCCCTGCTCCCTGTCCACCAACCAGGATCCACCATCACAGTGGCCCTCCAGGTGCACCACATCGCCACGGGACACTGGGCTCGTCTCCCTGGAAACACACACTGAATTAATTTTGAAAATCTTCTAAAAACGTGTGCATTTATGTCACGTCTGTGTAGAGGAAACTGGCAACTTCCTTTTGAATTTAATGCATTTTTTAATTTAGGATGCAACTATGCATTACCATCCGTTTTTCAGCAGACACGTCTCAGTTGGTTGTAGTGTTTTCGAACAGGAGACGGTCAGTATTTTTTGACCAGGCCGCTCCTCCACGTCCAAAACCCAGTACCGATTGTTACGGCCTCCAGAGAGGATCACATGGTCTGGTACCTTACTACAGGGAGAGATAGAGAGAGAGAGAGTTGTTAAAAGACAAAATACATACGTGTGTGTAGTGTTTTGATCGATACCTGTCACTTCACAGAGTGGGCGGAGAGGTGAGAGTGTGAAAGAGAGGGTGCAACAGTGGCTAAAGACACTATGAAGTGATGAGGTGCTCTTTCTTCTTTTCCATCTTTCTTGTCTCCCTCTACTGTATATCACCTAACAAAGGTAATGTACCATAAAAATAATCTTAAGCGGTAGACGGACTCAAAAAACAAGAAGGTCTGGGGGAGAATCGAGCCTCTCAGCATCTTTCTCTAAGCCTGTGTGTTTATTTATGTTCCTCACAAGGGAGCCTTGTATTTCTCCTTGACAGGCCCGGTGCTCTGATCCATTTGCTCTTCAAACCAATTCTCCTCCACCACATCCTCCGCAGGACAGGCCGATGTCACTCCTGCATTTTCCTTATCTGTGAAAAAGCCACATACGAAAACACGTTGACGAGGAATTACGACAAAATGAACACAGACCAAGTAAAGTTCATATCAATAATTATTTTGCAATCCAGGTTTTCCATTTTCCAAAAGCATTGTTGTACCTCCACCTCCGTCTTGGTCCGATGATGTCACAGCAACTTTGTCTTGGTCCGATGATGTCATGGGTGCTCTGGTGAGTCCTTTCCCATCTACACCCGCTTTTCCGTCCTCTGCTCTTTTCTGCAGTGCAACTGTGAGTGAGCTTGGTTTGTGCGTGAGGCCATTACGAGTGTGTGCGTCACCTTTACACGCATGAGCGCTGAGATTGTGCGTGTGTGCGTCCGGACTAGAGTGTGTGCGAGCTGCTGCACCGACTGTCTCCACACCTGGCTTGGGCTCTGTTATGACTGTGAACACAGATTCCTCTTCATCTGGAGCTCTCCCTTCCTGCCGCTGCCCTGACGCTCTCAGAGACTTGTGGGAAACCTCTGACACTGACGTCGCTTCCTTTCTGCCGTCACTACACATCCTCTGATCGGCTCCGGAGAAACTCAAACGCGGCACTTGACCTCCTGACCTCTCAGTCCGAGCAGTCGACTGGATGCGCTCACTGGGCAAGCCAGGTTTCTTCACGGGGCCAATGCCAAACCTTGATACATTTAGGCTGTTATTTGCAGGGCCAATCAGAGGTGTTAGCACCTGTGTGTTGGCAGTTCTGGGCCTCTTGGCATTGTGGGATTCTTTTGGGGGGCTGAAGAGTCTTTTCAGGGACCCAGAGCGTCTCCCTCCCTCCTCTGTCATCGCTCTCCTCAGTCCCAACCCTCTGGAGTGGGGACTTCGGCAGACGGGAGACAGCTGGCCGGCCTTCTCCCAGCTGCACGCCTCTCTGGGCCGACCGGGGTCTCTGGAAGGAGAGGAGCCAAGAGGCCGGATCTGACTGTCCGGGGTCTCAGGGATGGATAAAAGGAGGTCCGGGGAGGAGGGGAGGAGGTTGTCTATGACACCGAGGATGTTCCTCTTGGAGGGGGAAGGACAGAGGACCTGCAGCTCCGTCTTGCCATTTCTTGATAGCTTGGTGGGCGACGTTGAATCCTGAAAGCAACACAGTGACAGTGTTTAGACAAATTAAGAAAATGAGAGAATGCACTCTCTACTCAAACAAACACAAGAAAATAAGGTAAAAAAAAAAAAAAAAAAAGAGAGAGAAATAACAGTTAAAAATATAGGGAAAAAATGAATAAATCAACAAAAAACAATCCTTCCAACCTTCTGTTTCTGAGTGGAAAAGAAGGACGAGATGTTACTCTGCCCTGCTGGCGTCACCTGCAAGACAGAAACCACAAAGAAACAAAGTTTTACAGGACAATTATTTGGCAGCATTATGAAACAGGATGGCCACACATTTGACTGAGAATTTAATATCATGATGGAGTTTAGAGTTAAGAAAATAAGATATCATTGTGTAAAAGCTTCTCATTGGCTCTTTAAACCAATGGGGAGCAAGTGTACTGAAACTAATATCTATGTCAGCGGGCAAACCCTGAAACCCAATGAAATCACCTCCAGTTTAGAGAATCGTTCTTACATTGTTAGTTATATTCATTTTTACTCGCAGCAGCAGTTGGTGGTTACAGGCAGACGATGCAGTTTCAAGGGGCGGGGCGCTCCACTTTGTTATGATGTGGTCAAGAAGGATGAATGTCACTCACTTCAGGCATTTCAAAGTGTTATGTTAATTCTATGGCTTATTAATCTTCACATGAACTGTTAGGTTAGCAGTGTTGTTTAAGATATTGGAATAACAGTGTGACCCGGGCAAAGTTGTGTCAGTATGTGATGTCATTATACACTACTCACAAAAAGTTAAGGATATTCGGCTTTCGGGTGAAATTTCAGGATGAAGCTAAAATGCATTATAACCTTTACAGGTGAACTTAATGTGACCTTCTGTAAACTTTTGAATGCACATATCCAACTGTTCAATGTTTCAGTACTTTTTGCACAAGTTGCTGTTCTCTAACAAGGAGCTTAACAGCAAAATTCACATCAGGTGTTTGATGCTCCAGCTCATCGAGGTCGTATCATTCGGGAACGGCTGCTGGAGACTGGGGTACCTCAAATGGAGTGGCCTGCACTTTCTCAGACCTGAATCCCATAGAAAACCTATGGGATCAGCTGAGTCGCCGTGTAGAGGCTCGGAGCTCTGTACCCCAGAACCTCAATGTCCTGAGGGCCGCCCTTCAAGAAGAGTGGGATGCCATGCCTCAGCAGACAATAAGTCGACTTGTGAACAGCATGAGACGTCGTTGTCAAGCTGTAATTGATGCTCAAGGGCACATGACAAGTTATTGAGACACTGACATTTTTTGTTGTGGTATACCCACCACTGTTGTTGGCTTTTGTTTCAAGAAATTGTTTGAGATGAGGAAATCACCAGTGTATGCTTCTACTTAAATGCCCTACTTTCATGATATAATATCACTGTAGCATGAACTTTTTACATTTTCCATAAATTTCAGCCAAAAGCCAAATATCCCTAACTTTTTGTGAGTAGTGTATGTGAACTGCTCTATGAAAAGAAAGTGAAATTACAGCTGTGTTGGTAAACCGAATATTATCTGACTCTGACAATGCACAGCGTTGGAGCTGATTAGATGTCAACATGAACAACACACCTCATGATCATAAATTCACGCTGGAGTGCAAACCTATGACATTTAACTTCACCCTCAGTGTATTCAAAGTGCACAGCGCCCAAAGAGTCTCTGTGCACTTCAAAATGCGGCAAAAAAAAAAAAAAAAAGTTAAATGTAAAAGTAGATAAACCGACATACACAGGTAATAATGTTGCTATGACAACAAGGGTGTGAATTTGCATGTTGGCTGAATGTTTCGTTTCAAACACCTGTGACATTTAGATCTAACAATGAACATTTAGATGCTGATTTATGATGTACATTTAATATTTAGCATGTAAATTTAACATTCCACATTTAGATTTGATATTTAGATTTAATGTTTGGATCTATACGTAAAAAAAAAAAAAAAAAAAAAAAAAAAGATGATGATGATGACACGTAGAAACTGGTTTGTTTCTATGTGAGAGCCTCTGACTGCATTTGACGCACCTTGTTTTTCTTCAGCTTGGTCCTGTTCATGGCGGCTCTGGTTGTTGTTGTTGTTGTTGTTGTTGTTTTATCTGGATGGTGTCTCTCACGGCAGGTTGAGCCGGTTACAGGCCGAGAATGAGCATCACTCTCCGGTGGACCGACGGAAGGCTACGGCTACCGAGACAAACCAACCAGGGTTTAAATACAAAACGTGTTTATTTAGTGAACCGACGGTCCCTCATGTCCTCACCGCGGAGAGCCGTCAGCACCAGGGTCACTTTATTCGTGAAACTACCCGATATTAGCTCGATATTAGGCGAAATCCTCTGGTAATTTCTTCCTTCCCCCTTTCAAAACAAAACGCTGCGGCGCCAAAGTTGCTTTTTCGCGCAACGGAAATGACGTAAGAAGGCTTGCCCGATCGCATATCCTGCGGTATTTTTTTTTTCCTAGGACGGCGAAGTCTTTTAAGCGGTCATTTTGGCTCATTGGTTAAAGTTAGGTTTAGGCGTCAATTGGTTATGACTAAGATTAGGAAAAAGCTACGTGGAGAAAAACTAAGTCAGTTAGATCAGGACTTCGCCATCCTAGGAAGAAAATCTCCTGCTCAGATGCTCCAGCGCTGCTTCTTCTTCTTCTAGTTTAACTGGCCGTTGACAGCCAGCTTGCAGGTGCACTACCGCCACCTATCGGAGAAGAATTGGAACAGTAGCTAGGAAGGTTAAAAATTATGAATTGACTGTATTTTCCCCATGTTGCACCTCTTTGGAGGTTCCCTTCAGTGCCACCTGGCTTAGTTTTCTTTAATGCTGATTCCAGTTCCTCTCTTCTTCATCGCAGCAACACATGCTGAACAGATTCAGGATTTACACAATCAGATTTTTGATAAACAACCATTAGTAATGTGGATATGATGGCCAAGTAGAGAAAAACAAACAAACAAGCAAAAAAAAAAAAAAAAAAAAAAAAAAAAAACAGAACTTCTAGGACAGACTGCTAAGTTCAGAAAACTGCATCCCTTCTCTGTAATTCAGCTTTGAAAACCAGGAGAAGATGGCACGCAGACGATATTACAATATCCAAAATCCCAGACAATATTATATATCACAATAAAGATATAATACTGACACATCATGGCTCAGCCCACTACATCAGTCCAAAGTGGCCTGCGTGCCGTTTGCTCCCATCCTGCTAACTCAGTTGTACTCTGTTCATGGCTAAAACAGGGAGGGTAATAACTCCTAGTTTATGATGCTTTGAATATTTTTGAAATTGAGCAGTGAGTCACACGGTGCATCCAAAAAGAAAGAACTAACATAGATAGAAACTCAAATTATCTTGAAAAAATACTGAGTCTGATTACAGCTGTCATGAATGTCCTGAAACTAAGCCTTTCTAATAAACATATTTTATTACCACACACTTTGATTTAACACTGACATCACATGTCAGTTACAATATAGGCCAATAAATGAGCTCATCAGTCAAATTTGTAGTTGTCTCTGCCCAACAAATGACCTTGATCACTCAGTTGTCATGATATTATCCAGCATGTGTCTTCCCAACATGTCTGTTCAGGTGTACTTACATAAACCAACCACTAGAGGGCAGTGCGGAGCCACGTCAGAAACTACCACAGGCCTCCACTGAATACTGATGCAACGTTTCTCCTGTGGGCCTGCATGCAACCTCTGCTTGTGCTGTAGCTGTAACATTTATTCTACGAAATGTTCGATTTCTAACATTTCACATTGGGGCATGTTGTTTTATTCTTTGAAGACCTTTGAAGACCTCAGCTGCTCTCCTAAGATAGCTGAGTTATCTATTTTTTTTTCTCTCGTTTCAGCAGACAAGGCAGAGCACAGTGTTGCTGCAGGACAGGGATGGCTGTCACAGAGGTGTAACCTGTGACCTTTCAATTAGAGAATGATCTCTATAATATCTGACATGAAGGTTGCTATTAAAATCATTTCTTTGTCTCAGGTAGATCGTTCTGCCCGGGGCACATGCTTTAGCACACATTATGTTAAATAATCACAGGCAATTAGCTTCATCCAAAGTAAGGTCGACCTTTTAGTAGTCCAAAGCTGGCACTGATTTTTACTGCATGGCATGCAGACTCTTTCAAAATCTTTCAAAATCTTTCAAAAACCAAATCTCAGTCCAGTACAAATCAACTGCACTAAATAAATAAAACTAAAATAAAATTGAGCAAACTTCACTCATTCCCTGCAGGAACACAACGAGGCACACCTGAGTTCTTGTGGGAAGAAGGATCCTCTGCCACTGAAAGTTCATTCCTGTTGTTGACTTTATTTTAGAGCCAGAATTTACCATCATACCTGTTCCCTAATCAAGCCCAGCTCGATAACTAATCATGCAGCTTTAAGGCGGCAACAGTTCAAGTTCTCACTTTTGGATACTGCTGCCTACGGTCAGGCTATTTTACATGGTGTATGCTAAAGAGAGCGACACAGTCATGAGATGAGTAATCAACGGAGGCTGTGACGCAGACTTAGATGGATGGAGGGTGTTTTTTTTTTTCATGTTACAAAGGAAAGCAGGGGGGCTGGACTGAAGTGGGCTCAGTTTGTGGGCAGCAGAGCAGCACTTAGAGAAAGAGAGCGGTAATAAAGCAGTGAAATACAGCGTGAGTCAGACTTCATCACTGATGGATCAGTTCAATCATCAAGTTCCTGCATGCAAATCTGTTTCTCTGTCACGACCACCTCACAGGCCACGGTACGTCCGTTCCAAATGGCTGCCAATGAGCATCAGAGATATTTTCCCTCTTATTACATAAATTAAACTCTTCCACTCTGCTGGTCTCACCAGATGGGTTTGTCAGTACAAATTCACGCTGCACTGGCCCAAGGTCTCCAAAAATATCAAATATGTCTGATGAATTTCAGGGAAATGTGTATAAAATGATGCTCAAAACATCTAGACATTTTCTATTTGATGTTACAGTGCAGCCATAAAACTCCTGCATCTTGGGACTGAACATTTCACCCAGAGGCTGCAGTGACAGTTTTGTGTTTTTTGTGTGTACTCAGATACAGAGGTGGAAGTTACTTGACTCATGTTACTGTAACTGAGTGGCTTTTTGTGTACTTGTACCTTTTTGAGTATTTTTTAAAGCCAGTAACTTCACTTTTACTTAAGTACATTTTTGCTTGAGTGTTGTACTTCACTATATTTTAAATCAGATCCAAGAGACACTTTTTACTTTTACTGCAGTAGATTTTTACTGCGCAACTTCTACTTCTACTGCAATCAAATATCAGCAGAGGAACAGTACTTCCACATGAGGAGCAGTTTGAAGTACTCTTTCCACCAACGCTCAGATATGTTAACCTCAACAGAAATTATAAGGTCATATCAAGATTATTTATTTATTTATGCATTATTTATTTATTTATTTATTTTACATGTTGTGGTATAATATCTTTCAACAGCAGCCATCTCAGCGATCTTCATCAACCTGTGAGTCTGTCCAGCATGCAAATATCTCTTGGTGGATGAAGACCTTCTCTGATCTCTCTGGATTTTCAGCCAAGTGCTCTCCAGCTGGTGTGTCGTCTGTGGACCAGCTCAGTGACTGTGAGTGGACTCTGAGGGGATGCATCTCCTCTTGGACTTGGAGCAGGATGATGATGATGAGAAGACCATCTGGGCCTCCAAATCCCATATATGCAAAACGTGTGGTGAGCTGTCATGGACCGACGTAATACATGGGAGTGAGTGGTCAGAAGTGATTCAGCAGCAGCAGTAAAGTTCCTCCTGGGGCTGGAGAACGAGTAGAAACAAAAAGACAAGGCTGATTAACCTCCACCCACTGAGGTCCTAACATTTTTCTGGTTGTCGAGACCAAAGCAGCAAGCAACTTGTGCCACAAAGACCGAAGTCAGTGCGGTTTGCTCCAAGAGGTCAGAAGTCTGTCTGGTCTGTGCATCTTCAGCTCAGAGGTCAAACAAGCAGAACCTGATGGATCCAGTGCCAAAGGCCATTTCTCTACAAAACCTCTGGAGCAGAAGAGCTGTGAGAGCTGTGGCTGCTTCTCTTGGCTCTTCATTGTTCACACAGAGCCCATAAAAAAAAAAAATCATGACACAAATTGCAATTTTTATTCCTCATGATAGTTGTCACAGTCAAAAGGTGCAAAAGGAGTTAAAGGTGCAATATTTAAATTTATGGAGCGTTATGACCATCAATGGATATTCCTGTTTGTGTTTATAGAGAGAGACAAGATAAATAGGATTTTATTTATTATATTAAGCCCCAAAAATAAATCAAAGAGGCTAGACTGATTTGATGATTTTCAGAGCGTGAAATTTTGCCAGCTATCAGAGTAATAATGGATTGACTGGTGATCAACCACATCTGTGAACCCCTGTCGTTACGTCTTTGACCCGTAACCTAATATCATTATTTATTTATATATAGTAAAGTGTAACTTGTTCCCTCCTGTGCTAACCCATTTCTATGGGCTGACACCGCGGCTGTGAAGGTATAGAAGATAAAGCCTGCAGAAAACTCAGAACAGACAAAATGGCATCATCAAGATGATATGAGCTGACCTTTCGTCTATCTACAGTCTCAATTTTTAATTTTATTCTTATGTTGTTCAAAGACATTTCCTGTGTTGACCACTAGATTTTATTATTTTTTAAATTATTCATATTCATTTTTTCTGTGGGTTCAATGTTTTTTCTTACACAAGTCTTGGCCACAAAAATGGTTACGTGATCATTATGACTCATATTTATGACTTATAACAATTTGTGCATTTTTCAAATGCATCAGCCAGTAAAGTTTCTGAATCACCTGATGCATGTATATTAAACGTAAGGTGTCGGCGATATTTGGTTGGCTTCATATCCTGAGTGTGAGTTCAGTTTCACTTGGAGAGGAGAGGAGAGTCCTGATTGTTTTCATATCCACAACTGGAATGTGTTGAAACCTGAACAGCTGATTAGGGATTTTTTTCCTCTGCACTACTGGCTCTAATAAAGGCTTTGGGTGTGGAGAGAAATTCTTGTCTCATTCCTTGCGGTTTCTTGCTCCAAGTTAGACAATACACTGTCACATTACCCCCTTTTGCGTATCGAAGACTGACAATGCTATACGACATTTCTCTCGCATCAGTTCGAGATACGGGATAAAATAGTTTGCCGTTTGTCTACAAATGTGCACTGTTTCCCACAGGTTGTCACTTCACTGTGGCAGCACCGGGAGAAGCGTCACTAATGACTACTTTATTAGCGGCAAGCCTGGTAACTCATATTTTTTTTCAGACGTTAAAATCTCTCTATCCAACAGCCTGGTTCTGCCACTCTCGTCCCACATTCCCCCAGAACTTCCCCTTTTGTTTCCCCTTCTTTCATTTTTTTGAAAAGTACTCTCTCTTTCTCTGTCTAATCCCTCTACTGCTTCACTCTTTCCATTTCTCTCTGCTAGACACTTTGATCTGATGCCTTGTTGCTTCACTGCATCCAGACTGTATGATGTATCTGGGCCAAGCAGCAGACATCAGTTTCACAGCGTTCTCTGCATCTCACCCGAGACTCAAAGGAGATTTTGAGGTGTTGTCACCTTTTGTTAGGTTGCTAACTTTGTAACGTCAGCCTTTGAAATTGCGCTAGGCAAGGGTTTAATGTAAAAATGTGAGGCAAAGTGGGGCTGCAACACGAGAAGAGCATCCCATCCCCGCTAAGTGAGACGCCACAGACTCTCCCAGTTTCCTCAAATAAAATCCTATTCTAAGGTATGGCTACGAGCAGGAAATCATACATCCACACCTACCAGTTGTTTTCTTTGCTCCAAACCAAAATTGCATTTTTCTATTCGGTTTATTAAGGCTCACGCTGCCCAACAGGCCTCAGAAGTCAGGTCTAATGTTGTTTAATTAAATCTCTGTCCATATATAGAATTATGGATCCAACAGATTTTCTCTGTGAGGAAAATACATGAGGTTATCACATTATCTGACCTGTCACAGTCTGTGATTTAAGCTGGGGTCTAAACCCTGGACGTTTATATCTGCACGCATGTTTCCAAATAATTATTTCACAAACAAAGAAGCAAACACGGTGGCGCACACAGTCTGGTCTCACAGAAATGAGCATGACTTTCTGAGGAACCCCCGGATGCCAAGTAAAGCGGTATTTCTCTGAGGTGTTTATTATTTTTCAATGGAAAACCACCTCAGAATTGATTATGTATCCCATGATCATTTGCCAACAATATAAAAGAAAGAGGAGGAAACAATATAGAAAAAAAAACCCATTGGTGAGTTTTCCTTCCTGGTTGCTTTCAGCGAAAGTAAAGGTATGGCAGTGTGACATGATGTCATAGAAATGCTCAGTGTTGGGATGGGATTTGAAAAATATGAACTTACCTAAAACTTCACTTAAAAGCACCCTTAAAGTCCCAATTAAACAATGGATCCCTTTACTGGCTAGTTATACCTGCACGTTTATACAAATAAAGGCCGAAACAATCACTTGATATATTATTAGGTTCCCTTGTTTTCAAACACATAATTTGTACATAGTGACAGAAAAAAACAGTTACAGGGATAGTATTTCCCATCAAGAGTTTTGCACAAAACGAATTAAAGATTAAAGAGTATCTCAAGTCTCTGGATCTTGTGGGGCTGTCTTAGCTGACACGCCTCTGCAACATTGCGTGGTGGTTGGGGACAGTGCCTCTGGAGTGGCAGACTGGGATGGTGGTCCCTCTTTTTAAGAGGGGGGACTGGAGGGTGTGTTCCAACTACAGGGGGATCACACTTCTCAGCCTACCCGGGAAGGTCTACACCAGGGTACTGGAGAGGAGGATTTGGCCGATAGTCGAACCTTGGATTCAGGAGGAACAATGCGGTTTTCGTCCCGGCCATGGAACACTGGACCAGCTCTATACCCTCCGGAGGGTGCTCGAGGGTTCGTGGGAGTTTGCCCAACCAGTCCATATGTGTTTTGTTGATCTGGAGAAGGCATTTGACCGTGTCCCTCGTGGTTCCCCTGTGGGGAGTGCTCCGGGAGTATGGGGTCCGAGGCCCTTTGCTAAGGGCTGTTCGGTCCCTGTACGACCGGAGCAGGAGCTTGGTTCGCATTGCCGGCAATAAGTCGGACCTGTTCCCGGTGCATGTTGGACTCCAGCAGGGCTGCGCTTTATCACCGGTTCTGTTCATCATTTTTATGGACAGAATTTCTAGGCGCAGCCGGGGGCCGGAGGGAGTCCTGTTTGGGAGCCACAGGATTTCATCGCTGCTTTTTGCGGATGATGTTGTCCTGTTGGCTCCTTCGAGACAGGACCTTCAGCAGGCACTGGGGCGGTTAGCAGCCGAGTGTGAAGCGGCTGGGATGAGAATCAGCTCCTCCAAGTCCGAGGCCATAGTTCTCGACCGGAAAAAGATGGCATGCCCTCTCCGTGTTGGTGGAGAAGTCCTGCCTTAAGTGGAGGAGTTCAAGTATCTCGGGGTCTTGTTTACGAGTGAGGGAAGGATGGAGCATGAGATTGACAGGTGGATCGGTGCAGCCTCCGCAGTGATGTGGTCAGTGTACCGATCCGTCGTGGTGAAGAAGGAGCTGAGCCGAAAGGCGAAGTTCTCAATTTACCAGTCAATCTGCGTTCCTACCCTCACCTATGGTCATGAGCTTTGGGTAATGACCAAAAGGACAAGATTGCAGATACAAGCAGCCGAAATGAGTTTCGTTCGCAGGGTGGCCGGGCGCTCCTTTAGAGATAGGGTGAGGAGCTCGGTCACTTGGGAGGAGCTCGGAGTAGAGCCGCTGCTCCTCCGCATTGAGAGGAACCAGTTGAGGTGGGCATCTGTTTCGGATGCCCCCTGGACGCCTCCCTGGGGAGGTGTTACAGGTATGCCCCACCGGCAGGAGGCCCCGGGGAAGACCTAGGACACCCTGGAGGGACTATGTCTCTCGGCTGGCCTGGGAACGCTTTGGTGTTCCTCCCGAGGAGCTAGCGGAAGTGTCTGGGGAGAGGGAAGTCTGGGTGTCTCTGCTCAGACTGCTGCCCCCGCAACCCAACCCCAGATAAGCGGCAGACGACGATGACGACAACGAATTAAAGGCAGGTCTTATAGACGCCTGTGCAAAATAAAAGCCTGGGCTGTTACTTGAAATTTTAAGGTATTGCATGACTAAGGCAGAGCAATGAAAACGGTTTTCATGGTATCCAAATTGGGGCATATTTCAGCAGCATGGACAGAGAACAGAGGGCTCTGATTAGTCATTTGTTTAAACATCACAGAAAATAAAGAAATGCATTGATTTACATGCCAATTTCTAGCAGGTAACCAAGAGGTGCTCACACCAAGCAGAAGGAAAATGTGGCACAAAATAAGGTCCGACCATGCCGTCTAATTTCAGTCTTGGATATCATGCATGAATTAATTTGTTACCAGAAAAAAACACCCACAATCACAGACATCATGTGTACTGTAGGCTGTTGGGCGCTTATCTAAAGCAGCTGGGAGAAATTCTTTCATAACACACTGTGGAAAATCATGGAGGAACAAAGAAGTTCACTGACTGACTCTCATACTCACTGAAAGGCAGATTATGAACCAATCAGAGGTTGATGACACGCTTTAATTTGCAGGCACGGTGATGATGTTGCGACCTGACAACGGCCTTGACAAGAGTCAGTTTTCTAGAAATAACGGACCACAGGATGCTTTAACTGACCAATCAGAGTCAAGTAAACTTTGCCTATGACTACAACTCGTAATTGTGTAATTGGGTCATTATGGGTGACTAAACACTTAGCTGTAAGCGTTTTTTTTTAATTGTGCAAATTTTTCTCTTTTTTTCATAAACAAATGTCCAAATGTCATACATTATTTTGAATGAATCAGGACAATCCCATTAATTTGTCTCATAGTTGATTGATTATTTTGATCCTGAAGTCTCAAAAATGCAAACAAATCACAGACAAATGCCGATCTGTCGCTGATTTGGCTGAGTTTTAGCATCTGCCCAGACTTTATTATGTGACGCGAGGCTTTCCGAGCATGAGGAGCTGCTGCCTACCAGATGTCAACAGCTGTCTCCTCGTACTCAAAGCCTTGTATTTTAAAGTATTTTCCTTCCCTCAGATTATGTTTACAATCATAAGGAGCCATATGCCAGTCATCCTCCTGCCTGCAGGAGGAATGACACCTGCACTTTGAGGCAGTCATTTGGTGCCAGGCGAGTTCCAGTGGCACATTCTCATTTGACCACATGAACCAAACTACAGGAGTAAACACTAAAGCGGTCCAGAGCAGAAATTCTCATTACGTTTATGGAAATCATCTCAGAGAACTGAAGTCATCAATTATGAAACAGATACCCGAGGCAGCCTCCGAGTACAGCTTTAACTTAAAATGGTTAATTTCGATTAAAACACAAATGAAATTGCAGCGTGTAACACTGTTACACAAAATGTCTGTTTGATATGACTATAAATCAGCATCACACATATTATCTTACATATGCATGCTTGTATACACATATGGTACACAGTAATAATAAGCGTATTAGTGTTGCTAACAGCAGCTATATGTAAATATAACTGTTGAAAATCTATAAAATATAAATAGTGTTTTCAAATAGCTTTATTAATACATGAGTGGATGATTATGAAGGGATAACATATTAATTGCTTTGCTGCATATCAAATTTGAACTTTATTAAACCTTAAACTACAGGAGTATTGCACACCTTTGTTTGTGTGTTTTACAGGTGTGCAGGTCTCTTTTTTTCTAAGCTAGTTCATGGATTATTCAACAGAGAGAATAAATGGATTAAAGTAAAGAAATATGGCATCATTACCAACTGAGAGAGAGAGAGAGAGAGAGTGATCAATAAATATGTTATTGGGGGATGACAGAGAGGTTGTAGCAGTGTGTGTGTGTGTGTGTTGGGAAGGGGGAGGGTGTATGGGGGTTTGACTGACACATTTTACCCTAATCAGCTCCCTTGGGATGGTGTGTGTGTGAGTGTGTGTGTGTATATAAAAATACAAACACATCACTGTGCGTGTGCGTGTGTTTGTGGATGTGTGCACAGTGTCATGGATTTATGCATACCATGTGTGTGTGTGTGTGTTATCCTGCATGTGTGTGAGTGTGCGCCTTTGTTGGTGTGCCTTATGAAGATGAGGACCCCGTGCTGTATCAGATGCGATGAAACATGGAGGCTCTTTAATAATTTACTGTAAATGAAAGTGAAAGATTAATGAGTGCGGATTCTCTCCTCCTGCTCATCCTCCGTCTTTGTCCAGTCCTGTTGTCTTGACGTCAGTGTTGTCTTGTTCTCCCTCCTCATTATTACAGTAATATTTATCATGGCAGACAAAACAGGACATTAGGCACACATGTGCATACGCTGCAAGAACCTTACAATACCCATTACATAGGCAAAGCCAGTTAAAGGAAAAAAAAACATCCTTATATGCTTATAAAAGCAGTTTTGGGTGATGCATTCGTGGCCAAACACACATGACCGTGTGTCCACTGCAGCTACAGTTTGACAGCAGAAAATATATAGCTATCTAAAACATCAATGGTAAAAATCAAGTTTTCACTCAGTATTAAAGGATAATGTTGTATTAATATGTCAATACCCCTTGTTTATAACCATAGGCACAACCTCACTCCTAGTTTTAATCACGAGAAACACCACTACACCACTGCTCGTTTTCAGTCTGAAACAACATTATAAATGTTGAAACTTACCACACAGTCAAATAATCTCAACACTGTCCACACAAAAATGGTTGCAAAAGGTGCAATCCTCTTCTTAAATTTTGATGATGTTCATGTTGTCAACTCAGAAAAATGAACGCTCTTTTCCTTTGGTATTCCCTTTGGAAGAAAACTCTTCTTCTTGTGAGCATTAATGTGTCCTGAGTTGACGCTGTGAACACCATATTGTTTTCTATGTTGATACAGAATGTCATGGTGTGTAAAGTGGCCCTCCAGACCTAAGCAGTTCCCTTGTAGTGCAGTATAAAACAGACTTTATAGGTTTAGAAACAAATTCCTGGAAGCCTTACTCTCAGGCTTCATCAGGGGCCCTGACGAAGCCTGAGAGTCGGTACCCGGTGGTCTGCTTAAAATAAATTATTTTGCTTCATTCAAAAACTGAATGCCTTCGTTTTTTCCATGCTTGTCAGCATCAGCTTAAGATTAACATCAAGCAAAACATCCAGGATTTTCTTTCTAAATGGACTTTTACCTGCCCCATTAAAGAGCACCCGGTGCCACCAGAGCCGTGCTGCGCTCCCCTCCCTCTCCCTCTGTGAATAGACTCTGCGTACAGTTTTACTCAGACAGTGCAGCACAAAAACAACATCTGGCTTAACACTTGAAAAATGCTCAGGTGTACGACTTGTTGGAGCCAAAGTCATGGTTTTGATGTGATCCTGTATTTTGATGAATGATGCATAAATATGAGGGGTGGAAGTAGATCCATTACTGTTAATGAATTGTTGTTGGAACATGGTGTGCGGACACTCCCCTTTCACAGTCAGCTGATTGAGGCGGTAATTGTGTCGGCTGGTGCTTAAGAAATGAGCTCTCTTGAACTCATTGTTCTTTGGTTTGCAGCCACATGTTTTTTTTTTTTTTTTTTTTTTTTTTTTGGACCACTGAGTGACAGTAACTTTAATTTTTTTTTTTGTCTTTGTTTACCTACCTTAATCTCAACCCTGGCGCACATCATCTGGTAAGAACTCATTTGTTAGTTTGTGGAAAATAAGAAAAATGTAGCATACTGGAGTCTGGAAGAGAAAGAAAGAAATATGACAAAGAAATGAAATCAGTGTTTGAGCAACCACGGCGCATTTCAAAGGGCCAGAAGGGAGCAAATATATTGTTTGAAAATTGCTCTTTTAGGAATAAACCTCCCAATAAATACACAGAAAACTATGAAGCAAAATAATACATTTATAATGTCAATGAAGAACCACAAATAAAGGGAATGAGTGTGTAGACTGAACTGAAGAGGAACATCTTCAGATTTTGTTTGAATCATTCTGTTTCCATAAAACACTTTAATCAATAATTAAATGATGCAAAACAGCCAGGCAAATTAACATGTGCTAACATCTGTTTAATCGAATAAAGCGCAGCCTCCTGTGGATGCATGTCCTGCCGCATCATCATCATCCGACCGTTGCTACGGGCAACCGGTTTGTTTGCTGGCTGCAGTACGTGCTGGCTGTGCGTAGCTCTGCAAAGATGGACAGAATCTGTCAACATAGTTATAATTAGCTGAACCGTGCTTCTGTTTCCTGTCTAATATGGACATTCAATTCTTTGTACATATGAGACAAAAGAACATTTTGATTTCTTCTGTCCACTTTTACCTGTTGACGTTTCCACCATGACAGCCAGGTCTGTCTGTCAGACGTCAGAGATTAAAGGGCAGCTGGTGATATGATTAATTCATGTTTTTTTTTTTTTTTTAATGGGCAAATGCATTTGTATTGCAAATTATCACATTTCTTTGATTCAATAAGCGATTATATAAACCTTTCATTGCATTTCAGTTGATACCCACTTCTGTTGCTCTACAAAGGACTGTAATACTTTATAATATAATACTCTGTTTTTACTCCTGCTTCTTTAACCACTGTCAACAGAAAGAAACTCATCACACACAACACCTCAAAAATCATTGGTCTTCCACCCCTCACCTCTTACACCTCTACAAAAAAAAAAAAAAAAAAAAAAAGGAGGTATAACTATTTCTGGGTGCAAAAGCAACCCACCACAGAGGAACAATGGACGAAGAGACTGAGGCAGGTGTACATGAAGGAGGAAATGAAAGCACAATTGCAAATGAAAAAGGATATTTTTATGCCAAGATGGACACCTGTAATTCTGTATCTGGCTGACTAGATATGAACGTATGTGTAGCTTTTCCTGATTTTCAACTGAAATGTGGGAAAACAAAGCACATCCGACACATCCCGTCAATCCACACGTCACACTGCTCCAATGAGGTCGCAGGTACCGGTGCCTGAGCTGGAAAAGGAGCCATTTCAGTGGCACTGACCAAAATCCTCCTGTAAATGCCACGTGACAGTAGATTGCGTGTACATACGTATTTATGTGGACTGAATGGCTGTTTTTATGTGAGGCTCAATACAAACTGTGCGCATCACAAGGGGCTGATGGACGGAAATGACATAAAGAGCTAACGTCACACTCGCACGTTTCATATCACAAGTACCAAGAACAGAACGTGATGAAATGAGAATAGAAAGCACCTCATCTGGGCTGTCGCACGCTCTTCAGTCGAACGTCAGAATGATTCAATTTATAATTTATTCAGAGAGAATCCTAAGCTTAGAGCCTTTAATGCAGCTCAGATATTTGTGGAAAAATAGCGCCTCATGTATACTTTTTTCCACAGAATAAGCCATAAAATGTCTATAAGCACTGATTATCTGCTTCTCCTACGCTGTGATATTGACTTTTGTTGCTGTTTAGACATGGGAGAGAGAGAAGTGCAGAGATGGGAGGTTGTCTGGCAGGTTTTGATGCATTTTACCAGAAATAAATAACCAAACACGTGTGGGTGATTTGTCCTTCGTCTATTTTCTGGTGCTGAGTCACAGTACAAGGTGGGGGTGTCGCATCTCTTTGTCTGCCTCTCAGTAAAACGTTCTGATGCTGCTGGCACTAGACATTCACATGTTCCTTTTTAATTAAGAAATCTGTGACGTGCAGCTTAAGGAATGCCTCCCACCAGCAGGCAGTGCACCGTCTGCATCCACTTTGTACTGGAAACATGAAGAGAGGGTGGCATGGAAGCATATCCCTGCAAAGGAAAACTCTTCCTAACAAGACAGTCTCATGTTCAGTTTTGAAATACTGTGAAAAAGGTAATCCGACTTGTTTCTAATGCAGTTTCACTTTCACTTAAGGCAGATCAGCCAGGTATTATCAAGAAAATGACTCTTGAATGAATGAATGAATTCTTTGGAAAGAATTTGATGTTAAGTGAAGTCCATTTACACACACTGTGTTTGCCTTATTGTGCAGGATAAGGTCAAGAGGTTGAGGCTGATCACTTCGGGTGGCCTTTGCCGTCCAATCAGCAATGACCTGGAAGCGCAGTCGAGTTCATGTCTTGGTTTGTAGGTTAGAAAATGTACAACAATTATGGCCATCGACAGAGAATAAGCCCTTATCAGTAATGCATGGTGCTTTTTATGTATCTGAACATATGGCTGGCTGATCTTATACACGGGGTAATCGCTTAAGGAGTATAAGGAGTAAGGAGTAAAACACAATAGCTGAACCCATGCACTGTTCGAACGTGGCCTGAGGCTAAATGGCAACCCACCGAGAGAAAACGTAGCTCACATGTTCAAGAGTCAGCTAAATTTATTCCCGAGAGATCTCTCTTCTCCCCTCTCGTCTCTGGAGGTGAATACTCACCTGTCATGCCATCAGCATCAGAACATGTCCAACACAAAACATTTTTTCTCACTCAACATTCAGGGACAGGCTGTTAGCAGGTTGAAATGGAGTTCATCCGACTCTTGGGAGTGAGTCACACAAAGCCACAGGGAAGATATCAACGCCAGATCCAGAACAGCAAGCTGACTTCCTGAATGCTTCCTCTGCATCCCGACTCTTACCTAGATCCAAATCAGGGGGTCGTATAACTCCTGCTGAACCTCTGTCCCTGCACACCTTGCAACCTTTACTGATAAGTGGTTTGGAAAATTAAAAAATGAATGAATGAATGAATGAAAGTGCCACCTCCCTCAGTGCCCTCTAGGTGACGGCGCTCCCTATGGCTGTGCCAAGACTGTGGTCTTCTTCTAAGCTCATCACCTCAATCAGTGAACACAAATAATTGAACTCATATTCATTGGCTTTTCACTGTCTGATGTTGTTTAAGAGCTACAGATTTTTCTGAAATTCAAAATTCACTGTATTCAGTCAGGACCATATAATCCAGGAAGGAAAAAAAATGTAGTGTTTAAAAAGACAAGATCACTTTGAGTTTTCAGCAGACTGAAAAACTGTTAAGGCCATTTAAATATCAGATTGCATTGAGTGCATTTATTTGAGGTATACTTTTACATAACATGGAGTGGCAAAATCCTTCTAGTGGGTGCAGGCAGATTATCACTATTAACAGCAGTAGTATTTATTTTTATGATTATTTTCCTCAGTTTCAGTGAGTTTTACCCTAGAGTGGTCTTAATCCCATTTCTCTGCTCTTTCTACTTGTACATTTTTGGAATTTTCTGGCATGAAAATGGTCAGATCCGTACACACTCAATGGTACAAAATATTGGCGATTAGCTGAAACCCTGTAAACACACTCTGCAAATTGCATCCTCATGCTTCAACAGTTAACTCAACAGTTAATTCCAGTGTGTTCCTAAACTTCCGCGAGCCTCAGCACAGCTGGTTAGAAAATGATCTGCAGCCGTGCTACTGAGCCCGACCAGACACTGGGTGGTGGTGTGTGTGAGTGTGTGCATGCATCAGAGTAATATACACACACGGTAGCATGTGTGTATCGCCGATGGAGGAAGATTTTAATTTCCAACGACAGAGTTGTTCATCCAAATCCTCTCTCTCTCTCAAAGCGTGAAAACATATGGCCTTCAAATGTTTGCATACATCTGTGCAGGCGAGTTGGCCAGCGCAGACAGATCATGTCTTTACATAAAAGTGTGTGTGTGTGTGTGTGTGTGTGTGTGTGTGTGTCCGTGTGTTTTCTGATGAGCATATGCAAGCATGTGTGTTTGTGCATGTTGCAGTGTATGAGTGTGAGTGTGTGTGTTTATTCTGTGAGATGCGTCAGTAACTGGGGCAGAACTGATTGTTGCTGATGGCTGTAGGCAAACACAGACCTACATTCTGCTCTGCCGTACAGAGGGGGCGGGGGGAGGGGAGAGGAGGCGGCGCGGGGCAAAAATTTGGGTCTCTCCTTCATCCCTCTGCCCCTTATTTCCCTCTCTCCTCGATCACAACCTCCCACACCCCTTTCTTACCCTTTCCCATCCTGCGCCCTCTCTCCACCTGATCGTTTTGTCTGGTCTGTCCACTTGACAGGCGTATGGTCTTACTCAGCAGAGAGAGAGACAGACAAACAGACAGACAGACAGACAGACATGTGACTTGGGAGAAACAGAGACAGGGGAGATGAGGACGTCACGGATCCAGACGTGCACCACTCCTCCAGCTGTGCACATTCACTAATGTATGGTGTAGACAAATAAAAAATGCATTCTGCAAAACGTGTGTATGTTATCTCATTATGTTATGATAATGAAGTTTAAAATGTTATTTTTCTTATAAGAAGCAACCAACTCTACCAGCTAGACAAGGAAGATTCTCATGTTTACGGTGCAAAAAAAAAAAAAGGTTTCAAGGATTTTATTGAATCAAGTGTCATTTTCTTAACACTAGTGGAGAAATCAGTCTGGTTCTGCCTTATTTCAAGATTTTAACACGTCACTGTAGAAAAATCTGCATCAGAAAAAAGTGGAGTTGTGTCCCCCTATGGCATGATTAAAAAAAAAAAAACTTTTTATGAAAACTTTACCACTATAATCTAATTCCAAACAAGCTCCCACAATGATGATTAAGCCGATCACACACTGATAAAGCTCCCTGCATTTTGTTTTATCACAGACATTGCAAATCTGTCATCTGTCGTGACGTTGCCTCGCTGGCGCTCCGTTGACCTTTAGTAACACATTTTACATCAACCACACTTTACAATATAAACTGAAACTGTAGAATTGAAATTATAGTATGGCTGATGACCTCGTCTGGCAATTCCATGACTCTCAGTTTTTTTATTTTTCTCCTTTTTTTCTTTGAGAGCCATTCCCCTCAGCAACCCATAGGTGTACTTTTCAAACAGCATTTAATTTTACAGTCAGGAGAAGAAGACTAATGATATAGAAATGGAAAGTTCCCCAATGCAGGTGAACATGAGACTGAATTAGGCAACAAACAAAAATGAAGAAATATGAATTAGTTTAGGTAATTTAAATACCCAACTAATATATTCCAAGGCACACTGTCTCCTTCCAAAATATATTTTGACAGAGAAACTTAGAATATATTTTGATAATCTTCCATAGGCATACACCATGCAGCTATATTCACAACCCTGATTAGTTGCAGTTTGTTTTAAATGAGCCAGGTGTGATTTATTGAATTTTCTGACTCTGGAAACGTGTGTGTGTGTGTGTGTGTGTGTGTGTGTGTGTGTGTGTGTGTGTGTGTGTGTGTGTGTGTGTGTACACTCTTTGTGTATCCATGCACTGAAAATATGTCATTATGATAAGTCTATCTTGTATTCCAACTTTGCAGCCTTACCTCAGTGCACTTCCGGTCAAGTTGTTGAGCTGCATTATAAGTTAATTTTGCTAATTTACAAAATTTTGCTTGACATCTATATGACTCCTTTTATGCTAAAAATGAAACCCGTTTCAACTCATTTTCCCTTGATTCAAGTAATGTCTTGAAAAAATGATGTGCCTGTGCCTTTAGATAATTTGACTAAAATATTCTCCAATGAGCTCGATTAATCTGCATATAAACTAAAATGCCCTAACAAACTTGTCCTTTTCTGCTCTCTCTCTCTTTGTCTCTCTCTCTCTCTCTCTCTCTCTCTCTCTCTCTCTCTGTGTGTGTGTGTGTGTTTGCCCTGTTGTCCCTTGGGAGCTGCGGTCTGAAGGTGACTCAGCGTCTCCAGCAGGTGTTCGGTCTGTCGCCCCCCTGGGTGAAGAAATCTGTTCGTCCTTCCTCCACTTGCTCATCCTCCTTTCCTGCCTCCTCCAGTCTTTGTTACTGTAACTCTTCTTCTTCATCCCTGTCACACTACATTGCAGTAAGGTAACTCTCTCAGCAACCTTTACGCCTTCCTAATCCTCTCTTTAGCCTGTTTTCTCTTGACTGGCACAGAAAGGAAGTACCTGCTGTGGTAGTTCCCTCTCTGATGTCACATCCCGCATGTCTAACCCTGTCTGCCAAATGCACACTACAAACTAATAAAACTATTAAAATAAACAGCGGCATCAAGAGACCAACGTCAAGACGTCTCCTGCCACTTTGCAATTTCAAATTTGTAAAACAACCAGCAAACAAATTATAAATTAAATGCACACTGTTTTCTAGAAAACTGACCAAAAGCTCCACTGAGTCAAATATTACTAAACTAAATGGGACACCAGTTGAAAGAGTATCTTCTTATGAATACTTTGGTTTCTGGTTAATAAACGAACTATGTCCTTGAAGGCAAAACTGGCATTCTTTCACACAAGTGAGGCCTGTCTTACCCAGAATTGCAGAAAGCAAAGTTTTCAGTCAACCTTTTTATCTATTATGGACCATGGAGATATAATATCTACCATTTTGCTGTTTATTTATAACTGGTGATCACTTTACACATCATTATATTCCATATGAGAAAGTTGGGAGGCAGTCGTTGGCTATGAGAAGAATCACAGTCAGAATCAGAAAGACTTTATTGATCCTTGAGGGGAAATTGGGTAAAAAGAGAGAACAACACTGCATTTTAATGATTTACAAAGAAGGTACACGGCTTTTTAATTGTGGATCACTGTCACATTGCACTATAGGTCCCAATACTGTGTAGTCCTAGAAAATCAGCGTGTCAGAACTGAGATTGGGAAAATAGCTTTTAAATATTACATTCCACATAAATGGAACAACATGCAGAAATCTCTGACATTAGATATGCTAATTCCCCTTAAATCATTTTAAATCTCCTCTGATGGACTTAGAGCCGTGTAAACGTACTTTATGTGTTGAACTAAGGCTGTTGCAACATTTGTGTGCTTTTATTCTTTTCATTTTTTATGTTTATATTCTACATGTTTTTATATTGCTTTTATATTTTACAATTTGTTTTGCAACTATGTGTGTTTTTATTGTTTTATATGAATCATTTATTTTTATGATAACTGTTTTTATGTATTATAATCGGGGCATCCTTGAAAAGTGAAAGCATGCTCTTAATGGCCCTTTCCCTGTGGTAATAAAAGTTTGATGAAATACAAAAAAAAAAAAAAAAAAGAAAAAAGTATCTCAGCAGATTTGTCAGTTTAGTTTTGGTTTTCATGAACTTCTCTTTTACGCTCGATGAGAGCTGATTCATTTGTTTTGCTGCGAGGAGCTTCTGCCTCCTGCTCGCCGCTGCATCGAGGAACAATCCACTGCACGGCAAACTGCACACACTCAATACTTACGGCTTTGAAATAGAAATAGGCTTTGCAGGTGTCAAATATGCTCTATTTCTTTGGACAGGGGTTAAGATTTTCTTTATATCACTATGATGGTCACTAATATTTCAGTGGATTTTTGTGCTCTTTAATTGTCATAATGTATTAGACTAAAGTTTGATATGAAACAGGCCTGTTGACTTTCTGTGCTTTATAACCTTTATAATACTAACTTCTATCATTTATCTGGTTAATTACACCACGGTTTTAGCAACTTTCTGTCTTGCAGTTAAAGACATTCCAGCGGATGATAAATCCAATTCTCAAAAACAAAACAAAACAAAAAAAAAACCCTTCACTGTGCTTCAACACGAGCCGCTCACATCTGCTCTCAGTGCATCAGTTGCTCAAGTTCTGCTGCTTCCTCTCAAAGGAAATGCCAAGTCATCAAATTTTGTGGTCAGCTGACATCTAACCCCTGACCCCGTGCACAGGCAGACTCTGCTGTGCATGTGTGTGTGTGTGTGTGTGTGTGTGTGTGTTTGCTCTGGCCATGTATCAGCAGCAGCCTTGGTCCCTGTTTGTGAACGTTTCATCAACTTAGAGAGAGAAAGCAGAATTCAAAGCATTAACATCAGCAGAAATAAAAAGGTCAATCAACTCTGACCTTCAGTGGCGAAAGCTAGGGCGAGCAGCCACCGGCATCAGCACAAAATATTTTCAGAAAGTCTATAGTTTCTAAAAAACCACTGATCCATTCATCATATAACTTAGTAAATAATGTAAAAGTGTTTTATGATGTACATTAGGAATATAAGTCTCACACATGAGCCTAAAAAGGCAGATAAACTATTTTGCCTTAGGACTTCAGGTTATTAAATCTTTAAATTTAATTAAAGACCTACATGAGCAAAGACGCACCAAGAAGCCTTTTCCGAAAAGCACTGATTTAAAAGAACCTGTCATCCTATAACTTAATGATTAATATGAAACTTATCTATGATGTATTTTAGGAATGTAGTTATTATATTATACCGGCATAAAAAGGTGAGGAAATTGAATTTAGGGTTAGAGTTTAAAGTTTTTCCACTGTCACATCCCATCCAGATGTAGGTGATTTTAAACCGTTTAACGCCACTGAAGGTAAGTGACACTGAGAGTAAATTATTTCTGCAACAATAATAATAATAAAGCTATAACTACAGTATATCTGGATCAAACCATCTTGAATTTTGCCGAAGAGGGATCAGGTTGGGACTTCACAGAAACAAAATGACCAAATCGAGAGAGAGAGAGTCCTAAACAGGCTCGGACAGCAGCTTCAACACGTCTGTTATCCCAGCTTCACCTCGTCGCCGCTGTAAAATAGGTCAGCGTGAGTCACTCAGCCCACTCCTCAGCTCCCCACCTCCTGAGTGCCTCGATGTCCCTCTGCACCTCCCCATCGTTCTGTCTTTCCTCTTCAGGTTCATCTCATACCTGATCATTTCAGCTGTTTCAGTGGACCCTCAAAGCATTCGATGTATCTTGTGTGTCTTAAATTCTTAGGGCGATTTGTCGTGAAAAGCATGACAATCTGTTGATCACTGAAGAGAGCAGCTGACATTTTGGTGAAAGTGACCATGCCACATTAGCTGTAAGACATAAAAAGAGGCATATTCGACAATTATGTGACATACACTGTTGTAGCCACGTTAATGGCTAACGTTTGATGAGCTGGGTGATCATTCGGGTTCAGCAGAGCCAAAGACACACTCAGGTTAATTGATGGTACAGCCGCACAAAGACAGCAGGATCAAACATCACTCTCATCACTGAATTGTTGGAGTGCCACAGAAATCCAAATTGCATTGCAGCGATGCATCACAGGGAGTCAAGTTTTATTTCTGCAGCACCATTATAGCTTTCGGAAGCTGCTCATACACAAAGTAAATTAAGACATACTGCCTAATTAACAGGTTATTACAGAAACAAATACACATAGACACCAAGCAAACACACATTAGCACAATGTTGAACTCTGAACCACTTCTGACACATAATAATAATCATGATACTGGTAATAACTATGATCATGATATTAATCTTCATTATCCACCGAATTGCCTTTGACTTCACAAGTTGGTTACACTTCACAGTAAATCACAATAAGTTTAATTTATTATTTTTATTTATTTTCCAGTATCATTTATTGACAAGACAACCTGTGGCCCATTTTGGATGGACAGTTTTCTCTACAAGGAGCTTCTGGATGAATCTTTCTTGTGTATATGTACATATATCTGTATATGAAATCATCCCCAAACTACTAGAGGTGGAGATTCCACACATAAAGATGATTTTCTTCAGTTCTCATGCTTCCCTTTGTTGAAGCTGCACGCTCCACAGGTTTGTGATCTCAGCTCACCACACCCTCACAGACTCTCGTTCCCGACCAAATGTCACAAAATACAGAAAACAGATCATAGCCTCGGGCCATCAGGCCACAACAAAACCAACACAAGGAAGGAACAGAGACTCAAAATCCAATTTTATTCCCTAATATAATGACATTAGGCTAAAAAAAAAAAAAGGAATTAAAAACAGTAGAGTAAATTTAAAAACTCCAATAAATGCTGCATTAATGTCCAGTTCAGGATTTTTATCTATAGACCTCTTACACAGAGTTTCTGCGGACCAGTCTCTCTGTCTTCACATGGGCGCTAGGAAAGAGAAGACTTCTAAATTTAGACTGTGCTTTGCAAGTGTTTGTTTTTATATTATGAAAGACCATATCACTTTAGCACACTATTACTTCTTGGTTGGTGTTGTGGAAGACAGCCCTTCTCCTTCACCACAGCCGATAAAAATCAAAGTTGTTTGATGTGAGCTGGAGCCTCGGAGTGGATCAGCCTGACTCTGAAACCTCACACTACCCTGAAGCCTGGGCAGATTCTCGGGTTGGCTCGGCCTTGAACCGGGAATGCCGCCCCGATCAGAGAGGCTGAAATTGGCGCCGACAAAGCCCCAGTGTGGGGTCACCTTTAAGCTCATAGGAAGGCTGTTAGTGCGACGGCAGCATGAAGGCAAAACGCTGCTTCCCCGGCTTTAGAGTGAACTCTGGTTACCTCTGAGAGGCCGGAGCCAGATGATCGGTGAAGAAGTCAAAGCCATCAGATTCTGTTCAGAGAAAAGAGGAAGCAGATGAGAAACCAACGAAAGACAGCAGCAGGACTGTCAAGCATTTTGGCAATGATGACCTGTGAAATCCAGATAATAAAATGTATCCTCAAAAACCTCTGTTGTGCATTAAATATGTTTTTTTCTGTCCCACTGACATGCAGCTTTTTCATGAACTGTTCAGCAGCTTACATACAGAAAGTTATAATGTCTGCATAACATTTACATTTATGGTAACATTTTTCAACATTTGGTTTTCATGTGAGTTTTAGTTTGGGACACTGGGAGATTTGTGTTTACCGCTGTGGTTTTGTGCTGTGAGAAGGTGATGACCTCATAGATATAAAATAATACAACACAGATATGCATGCCATATGGCACAATTACAAGTCAAACAAACAAGCAAACGCATTGCACATTGGACAAATAAATCATTATATCTACCATAACATTTCTCTGTATATTTAATTGCTTGTGATACATTCTCACACAAGTCAATGATGTTGTGTTCAGCCCAATTCAGTGAAAACCACAGCCCTGTTCTCTTTTACTTCCCATTTAATTTTAGCTTCATCCTTTTTTCTCTCATATCAAGCAGTATTAGTAGTCCTCATATAAAAGCACAGGAGTCAGGGCTTTGGTTTATTATGTCATGACACTTTATCATCCAAATTCAAATACAATTAAGTGCAGAAGGTAGTTTTCCAAGCATCCAAAATGTTCCGCATATTATTTTCCCCCTCAGAATCAATTTGACCCCGCTCAATAAAATGGCACTTGCCACAAATTTCCTGATGAAAAGTAAACCACTGTGTTTGTTTAGGCTTTTTAAACCCCAGACTGGCTCACACTGACAAAGGCCTGACTGAAACTGTGTGAATACGGTATCCAATAAGGTAATGCAGGTCATTCTACCACAATACCTCATTTCATTTTTTTTTTTTTTTGTGTTTTCTGGTTTACCGGGTCTTGGCCAGTGAGCCAACAATCTATTAAACTATTTCCAGTTGTATCACTCTTCAGTAAAATGACACATAATCAGACGCCCGTGGTGATGGGCGAGTCCTAGTGGTCCTGAATGACCTCAGATTCAGCAGCACCAGTATTTTATTTTGTGGCACAATCCCATTTATTCCACTGAGCTGCACAAAATAGCAACCCTGACTCCTAAAAATTACGTTCCCATACAGCTAAACTGCAATCTTAGGGGTAAATGTATTTTGTTGCAGATTACATTTGTCACTGTTGTGTCACAAATACATTTCTAATTACCAACAACACTCTACTTTACTTTACTTTAGTTACTTTATTTACCAAAACTACTTGGTTGAGGTTAGGGAAAGGTTAGGCTTTGGCTTAAAAACCACTTAGTTAAGGTTAAGGAAAAAAATTAACACCACTATTGCTTCATGTTGTAGTCGAACTTGGGTCACCTGGTGAAAGCTGCTTGTTTGGCCAATCCGCCACCCCACCTACCTGCTGGCACTGTCTTGAAACTAAGGAATTATACAAGCTTTAGCGATATCTTACAAGCAGATGTAATCCACAACAAAAATATGTTCACCTCAAAACGTAGCTCAGAATGCAGTTTAGTTGTATGAGAATGTAATTTTTAGGAGACCGGGCTCCAAAATAGTCACACAATTTGATAATTTGCACTTTTTCAGAACTTCCCAGGGATTTCATGCAATCATACAGCAAAAACCACAGTCATCTACTCATACACCTGATCTCATTCTAGGCGCTGTGTCTAAAATTTTCTGCTCTGGTCAAGGTGACAATCCCCTGAAGCCGTGATTCAACAGTCTGAAGTTTCTTCACAGCTCAAAGCAAACAACAGGGCCGTCTGTGTGGGAGTCTGTGGAAACACGTGGACCGTCTTCTTTTTCTCCAGAGCAGTCGGTTCCACAGGCTGGAATGCAGTAAGACCTTGTCAAATTGATTTATCCTGGTTGGAGTCGGTCACTTTACCATGCACAGCTGTTAATACACCCGCGCTGTTTTCATGACTCCGTGAGACGTGTTTAATTTCTCTGTCTGTGAGGAAAGACCTCAGGAAAGGTACCGAGGAGGTGAAGAGATGAAGCCAGAGTCGAGTCCCCTTTCTAAACAAATCATACACATCTCAGGAAGAAGAAACAAAAGGAGAGCTATAACACCTGATGGAATGAAACTACTGAAAGACAAAGTAAGCTGGGATGACTTCTGGCCTGAAAGAGAAGCTACTGGCAGATTATCTCACCACCACATCTGCATCAAGGTTATTATAGCTAACTAAAACAAAACTAAAAACTACAACTAGGTGTGAAAAACACATTTTAGCTATATGAAATAAAAATATAAGTAGACTTTAGAAAACAGCCAGACAGGGTACAAAATTTGCTTGTTTCACTGGCAAAAATTGCCAGTGGAAAAAGTGAAAATTCACTTGAAATAAGTGAAAATTAGCTAGAAACAAGAAACAAATTTTGCCAGTGAAACAAGCAAATTTTCACTTGTTTCAAGCAAATTTTCACTTGAAACAAGAGACAACTGTCTAAAAACAAGTTACTTCTGAGGTGATCATGTCTTATTTTAAGTGTAATGAGATATTTTGACTAGAAATAAGACATTTTTGATTTGAAATAAGACAAATAATCTTGGTAAGATTTTGCGTTTTTGCAGTGAATAATAATAATAATAATAATAATAATAAAAACTAAAACCAATATTAAAATTAATTAACTAAATAATACTGAAGCACTGTGGAAACTATCTGAAACTAAACTGAACTGGCAACAAAAATAGACGCTATTAAAAAATACAAAACTATAATAACTCTGGTTTGCACTGAGACAAGTGAACATATATACATGTTTAATTCTCCACTCTCTTTCCTTCCTTACCTGAGGCCCAAATTATACTAGCATGAGAGAATACTTCTTCCAAATCTATCAAGAACTCAAAAATGTGGTGTAATAACCCTGGTGCTAGGGCTACTGCTAGTTTGTCTTCGTCTTTCTGCGATGCTGAACTACTATCCCCTCCTGGTATGGAGTTATTTATTAAATAACGGCAATAATGGCATGTCAGCTGTAGTGTGGTGTGTTGTAGGACACAATTACACTGCAGAAATACCTTATAGTCATGTTTTGTCCGTTTATTCATTGTTTAGAGATCTTTTTTTTCTACACTTTGGTAGTGTAACTATGTTTTGACCTGCTGGTAAAGCTTCGCTGAACTGAACTGATTTTGATCCAAATAATAAAGTTGTTGCTGTGACTGAAAACACGTGACATCCAGAGAACCGCTCCTCCAAATCCAAGCAAACCGTAAAATCTGCTGGCTGAGATGACTTTTACAGTAGCCAGGCAGTCTCTCAACTAACTGCACCCGCCTGAAACACACACACACACACACACACACACAGACACGGGAAGGGCTAGTCCAGGGTAAGAACATTACTGGCTATATCATATCCATTACATCCTTCCTCCTTCAAGGTCACCATAGAAGATCATTACAGTCACACAAAAGTACACACACAAACCCTCAGAGAGCGCACACACACACACACACACACACACACACATACAAGCACATATTGGACATGCTCACACAGGCGTGTCCCCGTTTCCTCTTTTGATGCGTCTTAGGATGTTAGGATGTGACGATTTATCTGTTTTTGTGTGCTTTTGTGTGTTTGTATGGTTGTGTGTGTGTGTCTGTGCTTCCTATGGATTGCACAGCATTGTGCCTGTTGTCAGCTGCTCAGCAGACACAGGGACTCACACAGACATTTCCTCTCACTCAGGGGCGGCTTGTTCCACAGAAGGTCCAGAATGTCGATGAAGACGTTGTGGCCATTTTGCTTTGTGTCCTGCTGATGTTTTTTGCTGATACTGACGGAAATCTTGCAGTTGTTTTGTACGATATACCAGTAAAGTAGGCATACACTAAGTAAAACAACACTGTATATTGTTTTTTTTTTTTTTTTTTTTGTAATTTTAGTAATTATCCTCAGCTCAGTCATCAGTTGCATCAGCTGCTCAGCTCAATTTTCCCGCCTTGACCTAGAAGAGTGTTTCTGGAAACAGGAAGAGGTCATGAGGTTATCAGAGGCTATGGCAGAGAGGAACACACACACCACACCCACACACCCATCCACACACACACACACACACACACACACACATTCTGCATCTGATTTTTTACACTGTTTACAGTTGTATGCTTGTCATGTTGCTGACACAGAACTTGAACTGGAGTAGAAAAAGACGTTCACATTTGAATCAACACAGCAGGATGGTCGGAGCAGCAGCCATTTTTCTCTCATCTTCTCTCATCTTGCACAAGATACGTCACTAACACCAACATGGCCGGCACCTTGGCACATTTCACCTTGCCCCTCCAGAAAAAGGAGGTGAAAGTATTAAAAGAGGTGAAACTCACTACAAGTTAATCCACTTAGGTTAACTTAATGTTAATGTTGGCTTCAGCGGCTCTGGATTGCTTGTGGAGAGTGAAACTTACAAAGTCACTTATGCAACTTTAGTGTGAGTGTGTGTAATCTTTCAAAATGATGTATTTTCACAGAATCTTACTTCGACTTTCTTGAAAATCCTCCTTTAAACTGACAAACATCGCATATGTAAGTCATAGCACAATTCAAACAAAGAAATTATTTGTGTGACGCTGTTAACTACCGCACATAATTTTCCCAAAATGAGGTCCCATGGTGGTTCGGGGGAAGGAAAAGGACTTTGTCTCTCTTTTGCACTTGGCTAACCTCCATGTGAACCGGCGTGCGGCACGTGGCTGACTCACTGAGATGAGAGCGTCTGCAGCCACGACCAGCTGAGCGGTGGACTGCGGGGCATGGACAGGCGCCTTGTGCACCATCTCTGCTGTCTTGCTGCTGGAGGGGATCTGAGGATCGTCGGACCAGTTGGTGGTATTAATGTTGACCACTACTTTTTAGCAAGCGGCCACAGCATGACAGATCCTCTCAGCTCTAGTGCGACACACACTCTCAGAACATAAAGCACACTATTGTACCTTTGGGGTTACAGAAACTTGGAGCAGTACTCTCCATCAGTACAGCTTCTGTACCCTTGACATCAGATACTTATGTTGCCCTTTTGTAGGTTGTACCTTTTAGAGAGCAGTCTTCTTCCTATATTATAACTACAATACTGATGGCATAATTTTATCACCTATTTTTCATATCCACAAATCTAGAAAGCTTATTTCATTTTAAGGATACTCAACCATAGCTTACAAGTTTTTACCTCTTTAGGTATTTATTAATTTATTCATTCTTATCTAATTATTAATTCATTGTATGTGATCTAACAACACTGTCTTCTGATATTGTACATTCACATATAGAGGAAACGGTGCATACCTGTACTTTTTACTGCTTGGGAACATATATGTGCCTTTTTGGTGATGAAAAAGGGACACATAATTACCTTGAGGTCCAATAGATAATAAGAGGGGGTACATTTTTGTAGATTGTACCTTGGGGGACAGAAGTGAAGTCCTACTGTACGCCTCTTTCTGACAGGGCACTTTACAGCCCTGCTGATGTGCACTGTCACCACAGGAACTGACCACAGCAAGCAGCTCTGTGACTGCTCTACTCTGTTCAGGTTCTATGGCTGCTGATCTAGGAATCAGAGTTTCTGCTGCTGTTGTGTTCCTCATCAGCTGGTGGTGACCTTAGACAAGCTGATTGATTGGGAATTTTCCTTGTCAAGGAAGCAGATCCACGTCAGACGACACACCCAGGTTTGATAACCTCTTGGCCTGAGGAAAAAACTTTTTTTTTTTTTTTTTTGGTTATGAATTTATACAGAATTATGTGTGGAGGGTCTTTGACCAAAACAGTCACTGACAGTCATATCATTATCAGATCATGATTATAGCACTAAAACCAATAGACAGATTTAATATCACACACAGGCTAAGAGATAAATTTAGATACTACTATTTTAGATACCGCAGACACATTACACGTCACTGTAGAAATATCATAGGAATATCATAGGAGACACGGAGGTCGCTACAAACTCACAGTTGACAACCACGGACACAATAAATTAATATCGGTTTATTATTGGAATTTTACAATGATTTCTCTCTCTCTCTCTCTCTCTCTCTCTCTCTCTCTCTCTCTCCCTCACACACACACACACACTGGCATGTGCTTATTCTGTGTCCCCATACCGTTGTCAGGTTGCTAAATGTATTTGACATTTACCCCCAAGCCAACTTTTTTTTTTTTTTTTACTCTCTGTGTGTGTGTGTGTGTGTGTGTGTGTGTGTGTGTGTGTGTGTGTGAAGAGGATGGTGGGGGGATCTCGTTGTGGTGTGTGTATCCGCGTGCATGAGCGAGCGTGTGTGTGCCCATGTGACAGACCGTCCAGAGTTGTCCAGCCTCCTTTTTTTGACTCCCATGGATCGTATTACTGGCTGCTCTCCCCGCACCGCTGAGCCCACCGCCTCTGCACCAATCACAGCCTGCCTTTGCCGACACGCACGCGCATGTAGGCACGCGCGCGCACAAACACACACATTTACACATGCACACACACATACACACTATAGGCACAGTCTGTGATCCATCGCTCCGGTTCTCCGCTGCCTTACATGCGTCCTCACCGACTCCGCGTCGCGCTGGCTGCGCCACGATGAGCGTGGTCGTCCGGGTGCCGTCTGCACATCTCACCGTCTGACCCGGAGCCGGGGACGGAGAGAGAGGGAGAGAGAGAGAGAGTGAGAGAGCGAGAGAGAGAGAGAGAGAGAGAGAGAGAGAGAGAGAACCAACCCATCTTTCCTCTGTCACAACCCATCTTCCCTTCGCTTGGATCAGACTGCAGCGCAAACCGTTTCTTTCCGCATCTTAACCCCCCTCCTCTATCTGCATCCCTCCGTTCGCGGTCTTCCGGTTAAAAAAGAGACCGGAGAGCCCGTCGTGATTTCGTGGAAATACATTTTTACATTTTTTTCCCAGCGGGGTGTTGGTACCGCGCAGTCGGTGCGCGCCTCTGCAAATTCCGGTGAACGGTGGATTTGGCAAACATGGAGACCGTGGAGAAGGAATGCGGGGCCCTCGGGGGTCTATTCCAGGCGATTGTCAACGACATGAAGGTAAATAAAAGCCTCTCTACTTATTATGCGCTCCGAGATCACAGACAAACACATGTGCTGTCTCAGAATAATCTTAGAATAATCTTAGAATATCGACCGAGCCGGTGTCTTGTTCCCAAAATGAATCTATACAAGATTAAAACGTCAGCATTTAACCGCTTGTCCAATTCATAGCAATTAATGTGTGTGAGGCTGTGTTCAGACATAAAGGTGACATGATGGCACCGTTGTACAGAGGATGATGCGGGTTGTTGGTGCGAAACCCGCCCCCCTCCCCTTGCATGAATGTCGGTTTCGCATATAAGATGTAGTGCATCCATTATCGGACACCCTGTCTGGCTGCTTCCTTCCCCATTTCCCTGCAGATTTTTTTTTTTTTTTTTTTTTTTTTTTTTTTTTTTACATTGACTCTCCACAAACAGCCAATACACGGTTTTCAAACAGATTTCCAATGCGTCTGCCCAGTGTTGGAACAATGCATGCATATCTCTGCACAAGAAGTCCCTTTGAGCCGCCGATGTGAGCCGTCGATGTACCTTAACTCAGATCTCTAATTCATTAAAAAAAAAAAAAAATGAATGGGCTTATGAGAAATGACATTGAAAATCAACTCAGAGCTGCCAGAATTGTGTCTGTTGATGAAAGTGTCGAGGTTAAGGTTGTGGCTTGGGGAAATTCCATCGCGTTTGAAGTGTGAACCGTGGTGGATCATTGCTTCATCATCATCAACATCATCATCATCATCATCATCACCATCCCCATCATCTCAGTGGTGTTGCCTTTTTGCCCAAGCCAAAACCCTGATGATCACAACAGCAGAGCAGACATGACAAGCCAATATTCAGCCCTGCTGTCTCCTGCTTGGATGTTTCAAGGGATATTGTGCATCTGTATGAGAGTGCAGCGTCATTGATTTTCTGTCAGGCTGATCTGTCAGGGAGAAATGAAGGCGTGAGAAGCCGGACAGCCATCAGACACCGAGCCTTCCTGTCTGTCTGTCTGTCATCTTCCGTCTGCCTCTCTCCCTCTGCCTGCCTGCCTGTCTGTCTGCCTGCAATCGCTCAGAAGGAGATTCTGCAGCTTGATGGCTGTAGCATGGCACTAGAGCTGCCAGGGGTTATCGGTTCAATTCCCACACATGCTACCAAATGTGTGCGCTCATGTTCCTGTAAGACGCTGTGGATAAAAGCGACCACCAAATGGCTCATAATAGACTCTGTGTGTGTATGTGTCTGCCTGTCAGACGCCCAGTCATGCACGCCTTTCTGTCTGTCTGCCACCCTGTCTCTCTCTCTCTCTCTCTCTCTCTTCCTCCATCTAGATCTTTGTTGTTTGACTGCGTTATGTTTGGCCTTAGCACTGAAACATGTGAGATGTGTTTGCAGTTTAAGGGAAATACCACTCCCTGTGATCTGGAACGGGAGTATCTGTAAATGCTCAAAAAAAAAAAAAAAAAAAAGAAGAAGAAGCTCAAAGCAGCACGCATAAACCAGAGCGCTAAGACTCTGATGTACAATGTCATCAAGGACTTTTCCTGGCTTGTAAGGTTTTTTCGTCTAAGCTGGAAGAGTCAAATGAGTTTGAATTGTAATGCAGTTGTCTGATCTGAACCGGCGCTACCTGAAATGATTGTCACTGGAGGTCTACATGTGTATGACCTCATACTGTATGTCAGAGGTCAGGGCTAATGCTGCCCCGTCATTTGTGCTATAAGGAGACATTATTGGATTTCAGATTTTAGAGACAGATGCAGGAATGGAGATGCACCACGAGTTCGATACTGGTGTGGGATGTCAAATTGATTCTGGGCTAGTGCGGGATACTGGGATCAATGATTATCCCCAATATCAAAATCCGATACTAGGAGCCAAGTATAGCATCGTTTTAAACAAATTAAGTTCAACTTGATTGTAATTCTGCTGTGCACAAGTGCAGAGTGAAACAAAATATTGCCAAGAATAGTTGGAGCCAGACAGTTTGAGACTGAACAGGGCAACAAGACAACGAGGTGCAACAGTGCAATGATGCAACGTGTCACATTTTGTAACTAGTCGTGACTTTTGCCACGATTAGTGCAAGTTGTATGATTTTTTTCCCTTTTTTATGCTGCTTAAATCTTGCAGGCTTTTGGTCTGGTGATGGCTCTGAGATGGGCCAGTCAGGTTTATATTCAAAATGCCAGACTCCAGTGAAAAACATTAATCATTCCTCCAATTTTTTTTCAAAAAACCCCAGCTGAGGCTCAGAAATTCCAGCCCATAGTCCCTGTCCTGACCTTCAATAGTTAGAGACATAAATTACATTGACATTACTCCACAGTTGCACATAGAATGGTAGCCACAGAGTCCCAACTCGATGTGGCTACCATTTAGACATAACTGATATGAAAAAATGTTTATCCCTGTGAAAACCATTTGGCTGTGGTTGCATAGCAACATCAGCCCTCTGCAGCATCTTGATTGTTCAGTCCAGGATGAAGGTCTAAAATACTGCAGTGTCAACAGAGTACAGGGTGTAGGTATATAATACTGCAGTATCAACAGAGTACTGGGTGTAGGTGTACAGTGAGTTCTGCATTTAATTCAACAGATGTCAGAAATCAAAACAATGCAGCTTGGGTTTTCTCTCCATTGGGAAAGAGAATGACAACTCACTTATTTATGGTCAGCTGACATATTTACTGTCTGAAGTCTTTTCTCTGCTAAATTAATGTTTTGGATTGGTAAAGTTTTCAATGGAGGACCTGCTGCGTCCCTGTGTAACATGTTATGTGAGAACTGAAAGCCTCTGCTGTTCTCGCAGCTCGGCCCCCCCGCCACAGAGCATCATATGGTGTCATGTTGTAGTTTTAGACCGAGAACGTCATGGTTTGTGACTCTGCGGCACAGTGATATCAATAGAACCATACAGCAGCTAGCATTCTTCTCACAGGCATTTTCTACGGTTTTCTGCACTCTGCATGTCGGACTGTCCCAGTACTTTGATCCTTAACCCTGGGACTTCAGCTGGATGTCAGGAGCGTGATGGTCAGGGTCACATGGCTTTGTATCTCTGTCCTGCTCGCTCGTACACAAACACGCATATGTACACACACAGGCACGCAGCGCCAGGAGCATAGGGCCTAAAACCTCAACGTTTTTTTTTTTTTTTTCTTAAACTGAGGACTGTTGTAGTGACTTGTATATGATGTTTTGTATATTTTTTTTATCTGTCTATCTATCTATCTATCTATGTACACATGCTATCTATATACACACGGTATATATGTACATACATGTATATGTATATATATATATGTAATGTTTTATTTGTCTTGGACTTTTTCTTAATGTAGCATGGTTAAAAAGTCTTCTTCATTCTGTTTTACATTTATTTTTTAAAAATAGTTTTACCACATTTTTAAGAATATATTTTTTTATGTATATTTAGACAATAGTCTGTGCTTTCCAGTAACAGCAACAACAAAACAAATGCATCATCTTAGGCCAAGTTATTGATTATTTAAATATTATTTAATTTGTGTGTCGGCGACATGTTTAGATTTCAGTTAAACGCTCGATATCTGGCAGCTTTTTTTTCTGGGAAGAATCCTCCGCTGCACGCAAAGTGATATGTTTTGCATTTCTGGTTTGTTTGCAATAAACAGCAGAAGAAGAGCTGGGCAGTTCGCAGGAGCGACAGCTGCTGCAGCTGAACAGACAAAATAAAGATAAACTCAAAGATGTCGCAGTCCCGCCCACCTTGTTTGACTGACAGGTGGAACTGCAGTGCTGGGGCACCACAGTGATGACAGCTTGACAACAAAGATGGAGTCCAATAAATAAATAAACAAATAAATGAATAAATAAAGTGAGGGCCTTGTTGATTGCTACTTTGGACCCCCTGCTCCCCCGCACTGAAAACGATTCCTTCGACTCTCGCTGTCTCTGTTCCTCTGTCTCTCTGCTGCCCCCTCTGTTACTCACGCTCCTTTCATCTATAATTCAGAGCGTCTCTAATGGCTCTCCTTGTTTATGTTATCCAGCTGACTCTGAAGTATATGGGTCACAACAACTTGTGCCAAATGGCCATTGTCCTAGTCTGGTATGGATGAATCCCCAAGTCCCCAAAGAGGTGTTCAGTGAATGTCAGTGCAAATGGAATGAGTGTCATAGAGTCTCCGGCCCTCGACCTAAAACCAAAAACACCGTCGAGTCTTTACCTCGCCAGCAGAACTGTTTGTCAGGAGAAACAACTGGCCGAGCTGGCTTGTCTTCATCTGGTGTTTTAGCAAGTGGATGCAAGACTTGAGCAATCATGTGTTAGTCAGTGCTGAGACACTGCTGTGACTAAAATTTAACAGCGCAGATAATTTAGTGCCACTGATACTTTATTCAGAGCGAACTATCTGTGGGCAGAGCTGGAAAGTGAGCAACCCTGCAACAAATCACCATCTTAGCAAGTCATTTGGTCCCATATTCAGTGATAAAATCTTGTTTTTCTCCGGCGCGATGAGGTCATCCCACTTGTTTTCAATAAAATCAACTCATTTCCAGAATTTTCTTGTGTCATTTTCTCGGGCCTAGTGTGCTCATCTGCCTTGCTTCTGTGCCTGTTCAAGAAACAGGCGAAACTGCATTAGAAGCTTTTTTTCACTTGTTTGAATCAAAGCGAGATTTTAATGCTGAATATGAGACTAAATGATTTGTTCAGATGGAGATTTTTCTGCAGTGAAATGTGCTGATTTGCGTAGTTTCACCGAATGAAGTGAATGGGACCAGAAGTAGCATTAATTTTATGTTCTTATGTTTTGCTACATTACAGTATGTACCGTTGATCAGAGTATGTATGGCCCATGCACGCTCACTCGTAGGTTAATACAGATCTGGATTAGTAATGGTAGGTTTGCGTTTTATGAGCTATTCAGGACTTTGTAGAACTTTATTTTATCATATTTCTTGGGGAACAGGTGCTTTTGCCAGGTCTGCTTCTTTATTATATTGTGAAACTGCAGTCCTAAATGCACTAGCCTGCAGAATGATCCTCCAGGGCAGACAAGACAGGCTGCATATACTTTATTATCCATCCTGCTGCTCCACATGTATTATTTATTATTATTTTGACTTGGCTGGAGCTGTGGATGTAATACCTGGTGCTCTGGGGTTTCATGCATGCTCTTGTGTGCACTGAGAACCAGGATGCATGTTGCTGCCTGCCAAGGTCAGCAGATTGAAGCTGTGCTGTTTGGAAAGCGTTTTTCCTTCCCCTTTCACCATCATCTTCCTCCTCGTCCTCCTCCTCTGGCCCTCCCTTCCTCTTTTTCTCCCTTTTTTTTTTTAAACCTCTTTTTCACCATGCACAACCTCCACCCAATTCAGACACATAGACACCCAGTGCTCAAGTGTCTGCTGGGATTGTGTGTGTGTTTCACAGCAGGACACACATCACAAAACATCCACAACAAAACTTTACTGTTGCAATTCTAAGCCAACAATGCATTATGATTTTGCACAGTCGAAATGGTCATATACCGACTTATACTATGATTTGCAGGGCTCTACAGAATGAGAATTTGCCCCTAAAAACAGATATGTGCAAACTGGAAAAATCATTTAAGAGCACAGTGTGTGAGTAAAGATTACTCTTTTGTTACATTAATGCATCAGTTACCTCAAGTTTACAGCACAGACACAAATACAAACACACTGGTCTGCTAACAGAAGAGCCCCAAATATCTGGTTTGTTAAAACTGCTGTTTTTACTCACGTGCCAAGGGCCATTTCCGAAAGCTGCGTCACAATAAAAGCCTCCTACAGGTTTGCAAATGGAAAGCATGTAATAGGAAACTGTGGCCTTTGTGTCTAGCAGGCATGGGCCCATGTGTGATTTTGGTGGTGTGTGTCATTTAAAAAAAAAAGTGTGTTCCTTAGTACACACATGCCCACAGTATAAATATGTATGTAAGAAATTATTTTTTTTTAATAAACTGTTTTACTTGAGCATTTGTAACTGTGCTCTTAAATTTCTTTGTGTGCTACTATTTTTTAATTTTTTATTTAATTTTTTTATTTTTTTTTTAAGTTTAGGAGCACATGTACTCATTGGGGAAAAAACAGCCCTGGTCTGGGTGAATACTCATCTCTGATTGGCTGAAGGGTGTGCGAATAATGCACACATAGTTTGCTTGAGGCTTGAAGTCACTGTTCTTAATTCATTTGTTAGCCATGAAGTTTCATATGTAACCATGGTAACAAACTGAAACTGAGTCACAGACAACACCATCAGCCGGCTTGATTCCAGCTGATTCCTCTGTAGTCTTCAGACACACACACAGATACACACACACATACATACACACACATACACATCATTCACTGTACACTCTTAATACATGGTATGTGCTTTCATGTGTGTGTTTTTGTTTCTGTGTGTGTGTGTGTGGAGGACACGCTGTAGTTGTCGGCCTCTATTTATCGCTTGTGGCTCTGTCTCGAACCTTGTAGTAAAATATGACACACACACACATACACACACAGGTCACAGATGGGTAATGTGATGAGATGCAGAGGTCATGTTCACGGTCAGCTGGCTGTATGCAGCAGTGGCTGCTGTGTAATCTGTTGTTGACAGGAGAACAGCAGGATGAAATAAGGAGAGAACCTGATTGGCTTGTTCAGATAGCAACAGAGGAGAAGAGAGAACGGCTGCAAATGGAAGAGGTCAGTATTGGCCTTTTTCCTCATTCATGCCTCTGTTCAGTGTATTGCCGGCATATAGATTACATAAGCAGACGTCGCATCTCTGCCAGGCTGTGGGTAGAAAATATGAATGGACTTTTTGTTCATGTTTCGATGTTAAACATTATTTTCAAAGCTATTTTTAAGACAGCTGGATATATTTTTGGGTCCAGCTCATCATGACGTTGACAAGATCAGAGTCAAATTGAGTTAATTATTATGTAGATTATCATATTAAATTATTTGAGTCTGTGGTATTTCTTTGCAGAGGCCTTGCTGACACAGCTCCTCATGCTAATGTTTCAAGGTAACAAAAGATTTTTTTCTCCATGTTTTGGCCGCGCGTATGTGCCATTCAATGCAGCAGCGAGCCAGCTGCTTGTGGCCGGCGGTTTCTTTAAAAAAGTATCTTTTGGTGGCGCCTGAGCCACTGCTTTCACTTCACATTTATCACCACGGAACCACAGCCTTACAGAGGACTCATGGACATTTATCAGCATCCTCAACATTAAATATGGGAAGTCGCCAGCACAATTGTATTTTCTTTGCTGCAGAAAATTGCCCAGTCTGGCAACATCACTTGGGCTGAGTATCAGTAATATGGGGGCTTAGATGGAGTATTGGGTTAGGGAATGTTTGTATATTTTTACACACAAGAATTTTTCGAGAATTAGTATTGGTCATTAGTATATTATCTCCTATAACAATGTTGATTTTACTCGAAATATTGCCCAGCCCTGGTTCTCAGGCAATAGGATCACCCTCAACATTGCCATGAAAATTTTGAGTTGATTGAATATCATTTTGAGTAATTTGAACATAATTTGGATAAGTGTCTGATGTAAATGGTGCTGTGCTGCTGGAATTGTCTGCACCTTCTGAAACGCTCTTGTTCATAACTCAAGATAATTTTCCACTGAAACCTGACAGCCCACCCTGAACCCGCCCTCACAAATCTTTTGGTTTGGCCTGAATCCAGGCTGAGCTCGGACCCTCGCTGCACTGGAACTCAGCATAATTACTGTTATGCTGCTGTTGAGTGACTTGGTGATTGACTCGCTGCTATTAGACTGCAGGACGTGTGCGAGCTGATCGTGGTTTGAAGGTGATTCTTGCCTCCGTCCTGCAGAGTCGGAGCTTAGATGCCTCGCAGGAGTGAAGTCCTCGGCTCTGTCACTAATTATGGGAAGCAGGAGGAGGCTGTGGCTTGTGTCGGCCATCTGCACCGGCCAGACCTGTTGTGTTTAAATTCTTTGGCCTGGGCCGCACTTCACACAGAGATTTGCACACAATGCCATGTAACACACACACACACACACACACACACATGCTCGTAGAGGCATGTGGGTTATGGCCAATTTATACTTCTGTGTCAAAATGCCGCCGTTGGTGTCTGTGTCTCCTGTGTAGCCTGTGGAGGCTGCTGCACCGCTCCCAGAGAGTAACCGTGCATAGAGCGACGCAAACTATAATTGGTCTGCTTGGCTGCCTTGTGCATCTTCTGTGTTTTGTGGTTGATTCCCAATAAAGATAAGAGCTGGTCAAAGAGAGACGAGCTGAGGAGGTTTGCAAATATGCTCTGATGTGCATTTGTACTCCACTGCATCCCCAAATGATACACACTGCAAGATGTGACTCAATTCATGATGAGAAAAATCCCGACCAACACACCGCTCTCAGCTCTGCTCCAGAACGCTCGCAAGGTCGGGCTGCTGCTTCCAAAAATGTAGAAAACAATTGAAATTTCTCTGCTACTGTTTCCAGGATTTAAAAAAAAAAACATGATATGAGCTATGACAAAATGATTCACTACTCTCTTAAATTCTTAGCCATCATGAGCGCTTTAGACAGCATCAGTAATTTTGTTGGTTTTGAAATGACTGAATGACATCAGTAACCACCAGCAGCAGTCAATAATAGCACACCAGCTGACAGGTTCTAAAATTAGATGTCGTGTTTTATAATGAACCCCTTAAATTGTTGATTGAAGTCCAGCCTTTTTGTCACTTCAGTGTGGTCTCTTAATGCATCAGGATTGGGAAAAGAACATGAGGAAGATGCAGGGGGAGCACCGGGCTCGGGCCTGACCGCATCCTCGGTCATTAAAGTGGAAAAGCGTAAACATCAACAAACCAGGGGAAGCGGTTGCGAACTGGTCAGCGTCCTCGCAGACACTGTCCATTGTTCTCCGGCTCTTTAAAAGCCTGTGACAATCATGTCCTATGACTCGGGGCCGCGGTGCAACACTGAAGATGCTCTGTGCGAGTGTATCATTAGTCCAGTCTGCGGTGCGTTTTCTGTCTGTGTGGTCCAGGGGACTTCCCACCACAGAGGCCGGGATGCGTGTCAGCTGTCTCTCTCTCCCTCATGAGCCCTGTGTTTCCATGCAGTGCTGCTTCCATCAGTCCTATTGGGATGGAGCCATCCACTCCAGTAACCATAAGCAAAGACATGCAGCAGTAATTTACAGAGGACATGCTCATTCAACCTCAAACAGCTCCCAGGCTGCAAAAAAATGTCCATCTTCACCTGCATTTTTGTCTCATATTTAGACTTGAAATCTTGTTTTCCTTAGAAAAAGTGGACCGGACGGATATGCCATTTTATTTCCAATGCAAATTCACTTGTTTCATGATTTTTCAAAAAGCAGATATCGGTATCTTGCAAAAGAGTAAGAACAAGCAAAACAACAAGTAAATGACACTTGATCAAAGAAAATTTATGAAAGTGAAAATTACTCTGGATTGGACATAAATGAAAAGATTAATTAATTATTAATAATTATTGCTGATGTTGTGACACTAAGGTGGCAATCATATTTCAATCTCAAAGGAGTAAGCAGCAAAGTGTAACACTGTGATTGCACAGACAGTTGCAACAGACTTTGTGTCGCTCCATCTTGTCGCTCTATAACAAGCGGCTCGTCAGACTTGATCTTGAGCTGCCACTCCAGACGCTGCTGACATGAGTCCCGCCGCGTTCGATTCTGACAATTTTGATAGGTCGGGTTACATAGCATGTCAGCTTCAAATTGAACCACACTCAGAATGTAGTGGAACCAACTCGCCGCTCTGAGCTCTGCTGCAGAACGCTGCTGTGAAATAACATAGACACAGCCTGGTTTCTTTAGCAAATTCATAAGCAGCACAGATAAGTCTCACATGTCCAAGGCAAGTGTTTGTGTCAAGAGCCACTATTTTGATGATGTAATCCTACCCTCTATACCTTGTTTGCAGGAAAACCTTGCATAATCAAATAGCTCTTATTTAACGGCAGAAAAGCCAGGGATTAACAAGCTAAAATTGCCAGAGGTTAATATAATTACAACTCCTATTGCAGTATGACTTGAAAAGCTAACAACCTTGATTTATACCAAATGAGGGTTTAGGAAAAGTCTTAAAAGTACATCTTGGAGGCTAAAATTAAAAATGACAGCATGTAAGTCTTTCTGGTATTAGTTTACAAATGAAAATCAAACATCAGAACATGCTTGATTTTTTTTTTTTTTTTAAATAACACAACAGGTTTTGACTCCCAGAACTTTGTGCAGAAAACAAACTCTCATGCTTATTGCTTGAAAAATGAAAAAAAAAAAAGCTGCTTCCACGCAGCTGCCGTGAGGTTTTCAGTCTATTCTCTGACGGTGACAACGTGCCGGTGGAGTCGTGGGACTAGCATCTCCCTCGTTAGAGCTCGTTAAAATCTCCGGGTTTGTTAGGGCCCCGGGGCTCGTTAGGCTCCAGGGCTCGTTAGGCGGGGTGCAGATGAATGGGGAGGGCTGGTCGTGGGAGGCATGGGGGATTCTGGGAGCCAGCCAAGACAGCCGCTCTCACTGAACTCTTTGTCAGGCCTGTCAAAGCCTTCTCATCACACTCAGCTGTTCACTGTAAAACACACTGATCATTATGAACACGCCAGAGAGAGAGCGAGTAACAGAGAGCATGGCAAATCAATATTCTCTTGTGCAATTCGGAAAGAAAAGAAGCTACTGAAAGAACAAACGAGGCCCGTTCATGCTCTATATGTCACATGTCTTAATTTTAGGAGGACACTATGGGAATATCGGTTTGCTTTTGTATTTGGCTGTGTGTGCGTGTGTGTTTGCGTGTGTGCAAGAGCTCATTTATCAATATAGTTTTTCCTGACTCGTGGAGGAAGATGTGATAGCAGAATGAAGGATAATGGTACAAAAATGGAAGAAAGAAGGAGAAAAGAGGATGAGCATATAACAGCGCACGGAGCCTTAGAGAAGCCCCGCCCCTCGTCTCCATCAACCCTGACAGCTATTTCAGATCAAACTGTACAATGAGCGCGCTGTGCAGCCCCGCCAGTGACTTTCTCAGTCACTGGCCGGTCATGTGCTTAAATGGCTTTACATTATAATTTCACAGGAAGCATTTCACATAGAATGATGTGCAAGGCGGAAATAAAAGGTCAACCGTAGATGCCACATATACATCATCTGAAAGCTGGGAACCTGAGGATTAATTTGAGATGCGGCTCAACACTGTGTGTGGTGTTATTATAAATCTGTTATAAACACTGTTTTAGTTATATGTCTCTTTTTTATTTTATTCTTTGTTTTAGGGGTTCTACGTGGTCTTAGGGCCCTAATATGCAGAAACAACCCATTTTAGAAATAGGTGAAAACAACACATTAGTATTGCATGCAAAAACCTGCATGGTTTGTGCCTCAAACTGCATGGTATTAGCATGAGGTGGGCATGTCTGCAAAGGGGGGGACCCGTGGGTGCCCAGAGAACCCATTTTCATTTAGATATCTGGAGGTCAGAGGTCAAGGGACCCCTTTGAAAATTCCCATGCTATTTTATTCCTTGCTAGAATTTACCCTAACTTTAGAGCAATATTTAGCCCACTTGCCGACAACCCAGCATGACATACTTGACATCGACGTGAGGCCTCTACAGCCTCTGAGAGACAGGCTTATTCCACTTAAATCAATCCTCGTCAATTGCGCATTATGCACATTTAATTATGCATATTTGTTATTTAATTTGATTGTATTTCATTCTGTTATTTTCTGCTTTATTCACTGAAATGTTGTGACAACACTAAAACATCTATTGAAGAGCAAAACATATTTTAATGATCTGAGTGCCATCCAACCTGAAGGTGGAATATTCTGATCTGAATCTCAAACAGTTTTCAGCCTTTTGTGAGTCCAAATGTGACTAAAACTCGAGATTGCTAATGATTTTCTAAGCTGCAACACACACTCAGCTCTGCTCAGTTTAGTTTAATTAAGTCCGCAGTTGCTCAGTTGTTAATAACAATTATATATATTTAACTTAGATTGAATGCTTCTAAGAGCCTGAGCCCTAACCAGTCTTGAGAAATGGTGTGGATAACGGAGAAAACACTCTCCGCTGGGTCCCATCAGGCTCAGCCATAAATGTCAAGCACTTCTCTATATGTCTCCGTAAGTGCTGAGGGTCACCGAGGAAAACGTTGGCAGTCACTTAGAGTAAATGGTGTGACAGACACACCTACTCAATACATCAGCAGCCATTTCACACCACAGGACTGGTGCTGATAAAAATATCTTCCAGCACAGCAGGGCAGAGAGGAGAAACGTCTTCGTACCTGTAAGAGCCCAGAGGTTGTCCATCAGCCGCCTGTCATGTGTTTAAATGGCTCTCCCCTTAAGAGATTGCTTTATTCAGGCTTGGATATTTATGCCTGAACCTTTTCTGTGAGTGGAAACCCAAATAAAGTAGTTCAGCTCCAATGCGTTGGCTTGAAAGCTGCATCGAGGTGAGAAGTGCTTCTTTGGACGGAGGACATTCATACAGAGAAACGAAAATCCAAAGAATTTCACTGTAAAGCAGCCAAACCGCAATACGTTGGTTTGCCAGTTTAATATTTCATGTCTTTTCTGTGCATTTATATTTTGCAACCCCATGGAGAATTCTGCCTTTTGGTCCCATGGCACAACTGAGCATCACATTTTTGTTGTAGAACTGCATGATTTATGTTTCACCAATTAATAATCCTGTGATATCAAAGTGCTTGCTGTATTTTCAGTTCTCCGAAACGTTCCTGTGTAGTACAGCAGGTGCTTCTTTGTGCCTGATCAGTCAAAACTTTCCAAATTCGGCCGAGCTCAGCTGATAGAGCGCGTACCACATTATCAGTGCCTGACTGCAGCGGCCTGGGTTTGAATCAGGCCCGCGCCATTTGCTGCTTGTCATCCCTTCTTTCTCCCCTGCCCTGAAAGCAGAAACGGCAAAAGACAAAGATAAAGCAACTTCAGACGAGTGTGTTATTCCAAATGTAGAGACCCATTGGGCCTGCTGGTGGCGCTAGATGGAAGGTCACATTGATGGGGTTCATCCTCTAGGCAACATGAATTTATAAATGTCCCAGTGAGCAAAGTGGAAATGAACAGATCAGCTCAATATTAGAGAGAACAAAATCTTGGAAATGTTTTGGTTCTTAAAAGTGAATTGTCCGTCATTTGGAGAGACTTTGATGATGACAACTCAGACTTAAAGATATAGCTGTGCTGTACCCCAATTTAAGAAAGTAGTAGTTGGTTGAATTTTGTAACTGAGGACCACAGTGAGAGTAAACAAGCAGATCGACAAAGGGGTATTTATTCAGATAGATAGATAGATAGATAGATACTTTATTCATCCCGAAGGAAATTCACATAATTCACTGCTAATTTGAGAAACACTACACTGGAACAAAGACAAATAATTAGGATTAATAATTGTGATCGCAATGTTAAGCAAAGTATTCTGGATAAACACCATGATGGACCTAGATCTGCTTTTTTTCCACACTCTTCCCAAGGACACTGGAGATTTGACAAAGAGAATGTCTAGAAATCTCTGTGATTTGGAAATAAGAGACTATTAATGCGTGCAGAGTCAGAGATACTGTGGATCGGCCGTATTGTTTTTGCTTACATTGAGATATTGTTTTATTTATTATTATCTTCTCCCCTTACCCAGCATTGCTATGGCCTGTGATGAATTAGTACACACAGAAACGTCCCAGAAATCTATTGCATGTGTGAACAGTGAGAATCACAACCCTTAGTGAAAACGTTGGATCTCCTTGTGGACGCGGTTCCAAAAACAGCACAACATGGGAAAGTAAAGCTTGGTAGGTTTTAGCTGAACTGCATCATTAAGATTTAGGTATGAAATGCAAAAAAAGGAAAGATGACAGCATCAGATGCAGCCACTGGAAGACAGTGATGCTGTGAGTGTGTGTGTGTGTGTGTGTGTGTGTGTGCATGCATGTCTGCGGCAGTCTGGCGTACCACACGTCATTGGTGAATATCGCTTTTTCCTGAAATGTCGCACACGTCTGATGTTGCAGATGTTTCGCTGAGAGGGCATCCATGATCCCTCACCTCGCAGCTCGGAGACACAACAACACACAGATGGTTTCCTCTTTCCCCTCATCACTGTGTTTAGATTGGAATTAGCTGCTGCACTTCATCAATTATGCAGCGAGGCAGCCTCTGTCTCCTCATCTGCATGCTGATCCCTTTCCATTGGAGACAGATTACTAGCGGATGGAATGGGAAAGTGTTTGAGTCAGTGTGCAAGGGGGAGAAAATAATGGATTCACTTATTTCACCGTCACGTAGGATGTTAGACTGCAATGTTTTGTTGTCAAAATAACCTTTCTTGAACACGTCTGTCTGTCATCAGGATATCTCAAAAGACTTTTCAGTTGTTTTCCTTGAAATCTGGTCGACAGTTCGGCCTTGGGTCAAGGAACAAATGATTTGATTTTGGTGGTGGTCCTAATCTGGGATTTCTGCCATTTCTGCCTCTGACTTTATCTGTTTTCATAATAGTGAGAGAGACAGGTTCAAATCCTAAGGGTGTATTTGCATGGTCAAGAATTCAGTGTAATGTTAAGTTTCTGTCATAGGAATGATGTGTTTGGGTGTTAGAGAAGATAGAATTAGACAGGCGAGAGATTTTTCAGCTGTAGTGCAGGTTTGTGCTCTCCAGGTGCCTTGTAGTTTTAACAACGGGATGGTGAACTGAGTTGTCTATTGGATTTTTTTTTTTTTTTTTAACATTATTTATGTGGATCATGGCCAAAATTGCAGGATTCAGCAAAATAATAAAACATGCCATTAATTATATAGTAATAAGTGTGTACTAACAGCCAATGAACTCATTCACTAATACTAACTTAGATTTGTCCATTACTGCCAATGATACAAGACGACATGGAGCGATTTATTCATTGTTTTGCAAATATTCTTTACTTTCTGTGTAGTGACTGTGAATGGCAAATTGTCATTGCTGACAGATTATCAGTAATGTGAAATAATCTAAAGGTGAAAACCACAGCTGAGGTTGATAGAGCTAGAGATCATAGATTAAGTGGTTATAACGCCTCTGTCATAAAGTGTTATAAAGTTGTGCGTATCGATGTGGTGCTGCGGTGGCTTCACTTTTCTTCTTCATCATCGACGATCCAGTTTTTCTTATTGTAGATCAATGGGCTCGACCCCTCCATCTCTGAACATACTTCTGTTTCAGCTGCCACTCCCTTTTTGTTTCGAAGTGTCTTCAATCCCTTTTTAGGATTTAAAAGCACCATGGTGCACTCTACACATACAAGAGGATCTGCGTTATTGTGCGGCACTGCAGTTCGCTATCGAGCAGACAAAAGACCAATATGTATGGCAGGAGAAGTGGATACAGATACTGTAATATGATGAATTTCACTCTGCGGGCTACATCCCTCCCCAGCCCTGATAAAAATGAGTTTGATCCTCTTTTTGAAAACTGCCAGCCAGTCGATTATGCATACGAAGCGCTGTGAAATTAGCCTCTTTTGTTTGGTTCTTACATTTCTCTTTTAACGTGAGAATTGGCTCGATTATACAACTAAAATTGGGCTAATCCTTACATCCCTCTCTGCCTGCCTCCGCCCATTCTCTCTCTCCCTCTCCCTCTCTCTCTCTCTCTCTCTCTGGATTTCCTCTGTTTTTTGTCTTGCTGTGGGGAAACAAAGGGAACAAAAGAGAGAGAGGAGGCAGTAAGCTTCTCATCCACTGTAGTGCGTGAAGTCAGGCTCTCTGCAGACTGCTGGGCAGACTGGTGGAGCTCTGAGAAGTAGGCCAGAGGACTGACGGCACCCCCAAGTCTGGAGTCAGGACAAGGTGAAATGCAGGATTAAATGTAGGAATAATGCACGAGGGAAAATGAGATGTACTGTAGTCAGTGCTGCGCTTTGTAGATCAAAGACTGTTGTTGGAAGGAAGGATGGAAGAGAGGAAGGAAGAGTCTCGGTGCGATGTTAGGACCAGGGATGAAGTGGAGAGTAAACGCACTTCAAAACAATTTACCTCTTTATCAGGATGACAGGAGGCACCGTGACCTAAATTCCGGTTGTACATCCCAGTGAACAGGAGGGGTGTGATGGTTCACCCGCCTCACAGTTCGGCTTGTACCGCAGTTTGTAGGCCACGGTTTGGTTTGCATCATAGCTTGGCTTGGAAAAAAAAACGAACAGCTATTTCAATCGGTGTGTTTTTGTGGAAATCAAGTTTCTCATGTAGCTGAATGAGGCTTGTGCTAATGTTCTGTGGACGTTGTGCAGTGACGCTTCAGAAATCCTTTGTTTGCATCTTGTGCAAAAATCAGTTTTTTGAAGGTTTGGGCTGATATCCATCAGTATCAACTATTGCGATATTTATGACAAGATATGATACTTCACACAATGTCAACACCCTCACCCCCACCCCAGACCACTGCCCAAAGTCACAGGACCATAGCAAAACTGAGGCAGAGTAATTAGGCTGACTTTTTAGTATTGTGCCCAGTTATTTGGATGGGATTATTCAGAATGGTGATTTGGTGATGGCTACATTTTTTTTTTTTTTTGAATGTTGGGTCGAGGCTCACCCAAGCCGAGATATTAGCCCTGTAGCGTATTGTTGCAAAATACAAAATTGTTCACTGTCATTTCACATCATGCTCCAAAAAAAAAAACATGACATACAATAAAATAATATAAAAATGTCACGTGCAAGAACTGTGGTGGAAAAACGAAATCACCACACATGTATGGCTCACTGACCAGTTTTCATTGCTGAATTTATGACACAAAACTGTTGCAAAATTGCGACGTCCTTAGCAGTGGTGGAATCAAGCCATTGTTTTGCAAGTACTAAGTAAATATCAAATCCTGGCATTCAAGTCCCAAATCAGGATAGGCAGCTGTCGAGTCAAGATAGGCAAGCCTGAGTCAAGTCCCAAGTCCTAAACACGTAACAATACACTCTTAGGGCTCTATTTTCGCAGACCAGGTGAGGCGGAGGCGCAGCGCAGCTGCGCTGCGCCAGCTGGGAGTGGCCAAGTGGATTTTGCTATTTTGGCACGCCGTGCGCCTTGGCGCAACTACTGCGCCGTTCCTCCTACCGGCGCAAGGGAGGAGAGAAGGCGTGGAGTGGGTTTGACACAGCCGATTCACTTTAAACCAATCAAATGAGCCCCTGTCCTCACCTTTAAAATGCGCTGCGCGAAGGAGTAATGAACGTTCACACAATTGACATGGAGAAAGAGAGCAGCCGCGACACACACGCAGTGAGGCCAGTCTTGGCTGCTGGAATGTCGCTGGAGCTACCTGCCATCCATCTGTCCATCCATCCATCCATCCATGCATCTATCCTTAAATTCGTCTTCCTGAGTCCCCTGTCTTTCCATTACCTACCTGCCTCGCATCTCTCTTTTTCCAGCTCTGTCACCGTCTGTTAAAGTTATTGATTTTTACAAGCAAATATAAATTTTACTGTGAAGCCCCCATTTTTAATGAATGTTTTTACCTCAGAGGATAATCCTCACCATATTCATATAAATACATGTTTGTTTTGCAACTTTTGACTCCCGTCACTTACTGATGCAACGACATACTAGAGATTAAAACAAAATCCGGTTCATGAAAGCTTTTACATTTGCTGTTCTAAACGCCCAGAGTCTGGCAAGGAACCGATGCATTTTACATTTTCTATATGTGTGGAATCAGGGTTTCCCCTAGAAAAAAAATTGGCACCGGACAATATGACCGGCAGGTTTTCAATTTACCGGACAAATGTTTGAAATTCCGGTCAAATATTATCTGAATTTATTGAGCTTAAAATTATATGCAGGCTACATAAGAATGACATCAAGGCATGTCAATTTATATCGTAATATTTTTATTGAAAAGTAGGCTATATCAAATAAAATTAGTGCTGTCAATTGACTCAAGTGCGTAACGTCTAAAATAAATAAATAAATAAATAAATAAATAAATATTGCACAAGCCTGTGCTCTTTTAACATGAACATTGCATACAATTGCAAACAAATGCAACTACAATTTGCAAACAAAAAAACTGGCTCATACCATTTTAATAACGCTGCGTGCTGCCAACTTGAAATCAAATAGATGCAATAAAAACTAAATTCAGCAGCTGAATTAAAATCCAAAGTCTCAAGTGTCTCTCTGCAACTTGCAATGCGCATCAGTCTTGTGACCTTGTTCTCCCCCAGGCAACTTTGCTGCGCGGTTCTGCAGAGAAAAAACTCTCTCTCTCTCTCTCTCTCTCTCTGGTACATTGGAGACAGGGATCACGCAGGCTATTTTTTTTTTTTTAAATAAATAAATAAATAAATAAAATTACGTGAAAATTGACTGTTTTAATAAAATTCAAATTGTGCTTAGAGGGAATATTTTCACCGGGCATTTAAAAATTACCGGACTTTGGCTGATTTTAGGCTACCAGTCATAGTCCGGTGATTACCGGATAACGGAAACCCAGTGTGGAATATTTATATATATGGAAGAAGAACTGTGTAGTTAACACAAGCAGTGCCAGACACCATGACTGGAAAAAAGACATCACGGTACTGGATACATTGTTTGACTGACAGGTGATCAGGTTGGGTTTCCATTACACTGCCAAACGGTGCCAATCTCCTTTGATCTGACATCAGTTGTGTCGGGACAGTCGATATGGAGATACATTTATGTGCTGATTGAGATTATAGCATTGAATTGTGTTTTTTGTGTTTATTTATTGCATTGTTACTGTGCCTGACAATCTGTGAGGTTTTGGAGACGTGTGCGCACTGCCCGCCTGCCAGCCAAAATTCCACTGCGCCGGCCCCGCTGCGCCTTGCGCCGAAAGTAGACGTGGTTTCAGGAGGCGAGCTTTTGGCGCACCTCGGCGAAGCCTTTTGGCACGAAAATGTCACTGCGCCAGGTTGAATCTGTCGGCACCTCCCCCTGCTGCGCCGCCACTCCCATCTCGGCAAACCTCGGTCTGGGAAAATAAGAAACTGTGCGCCCCACGGGTTGCGCTGGTCGAAAATAGCTTTGCGCAGGGTGCGCCTCACTGCGCCACCCTGCGCTGCGCCGGGAAAATAGAGCCCTTAGTCTTTACCAAACTTAATGCCATTTTATAATGAATTTAGTAATGATTAGCATATTCAATTTACACATGCTATGTCATTCAAACGTCTGTCAGGAACTGATTGGCCGATGTCAAAGTCATGTCTGGTATGAGAGGTCAAAGGTAACTTCCTTTAACCTCTAAACCTCAAGTGAAGAGACGAGTCACAGCGTCAAAGTCAAGTCACAAGTCTTGTGTCGTTTTGTCAATTCGAGTCTAAAGTCATCAGATTTGTCAAGTCCAAGTAAAATGAGTCCAAAGTCAAGTCCAAGTCACGTGACTCAAGTCCACGTCCGTGTTCATTCGTACAAAATGTGTGAAGTCTGGGTCTTTTATTGTGATGGCACATAAATTGTTGCTTTTCTGATTGCATGATTACATAATGCAAGGTCAGAGGTTACCAAACAGTTTTTGTTCTGCGACATCACTGATGAAGATCGAGGGAAGAACAGATAGAAGGAATAACTGAAGGGTAAGAGAAGCAAAGGAGAGAAAGGAGGGAGGAGGAGCTCGTCAGGACCAAGAAAGGAAGCAAGGAACAGAGGAGGGATGGAAGGTAGAAGAATATATACAGTGGATATTAAAAGTCTACACACTCAAAATTTAAATAAATTTCAGTGTCTTGGGCCCTGAAATATATAAAAAAAAACAATAAATCAGACTTGGTTTCTGTTTCACTTGCAACCAGCAAAACAGTGCAAACAACTGGTTAGTCATTTCTAACCGTGTATTAAAAATAGAAAATTACATCACACATGCTTCAACCAATACGTAGTGTCTGTTTTAGTGTGTGTGTGTTTTAGCGTGTGTGTGTGTGTGTTTGTGTGTGTGTATGGTTAGACTTTTGGTAGAAACTGCATTTATATATCTATAATTTAGACAAAGGGGGAAGAACAATAGGATAAACTTGTAGTATACAAATTTAGATATAGTACTGATATAAATAGAATAGTGTGTGTCTGTGTGTGTGTGTGTGTGTGAGAGAGAGAGAGAGAGAGAGAGAGGCACGTACACACAAGAGGTAATCATGCATGCCTTGTTGCTATGCAGTTTTTCTGTGACACAGGAAGTGGTGATGTAATAGTATACCAAAAAGCTTTCTCTCTCTGTCTCTCTCTAACACACACACACACACACACACACACACACACACACACACACACACACACACACACACACGCACGCACGGATGCAAGCATGCACGCACAGCTGATGTCTTTTTGCCCTTCAGGCACCGGTATACTCCAAGTCCTACAATCATGTGAGCGCAGTGGTTATGGTCACTGGCTGACACACAGACTGACACACACACACACACACACACATGCACACAAACACACACAAACATACACACGGTCACAAACTCATTCATGATGCATGGCGCTCGGCATGCAGAGATCTGCTGGAGCGTTATGTAAATGCCAAAGCGACTCCTCAGCAGAATTCATACAGTGAACAACCGTGAAACTTATCTCTGTCACTGCAGCCGCTTCAAACGTCTTTCACTCGACTTCGCTTCTCTGTTCGCCCTGAAGTCGGTGTCGTACCGGAGCGAGTCAAACTCCAGCTAAACATTACTTTAGTTCATCAAAAAGCAGCACTTTCCATGACCTCCGTAATTATGATGCCTTATCCGGGTGCTCGTAACACACTTGCTGGGATCAGCACTCGTGAAAAAAAAAATTGTCGATATAGCTTGTAATGAATTATAAATACTTGTGAATATTTATGAGCAGATATCTATCGGAGTTGTGATCTTAATGGCAACTGGTGCTGGTGATAACATCGTGTTCTCGTTAAGGCATCACGAGTGCATTACGAGTCATTGTGAGTGCCTTTTTAATGCGTTATTTGTATGGAAGTGATGGCAGGTTTTTGTAATGCTTTGGTGATATAGTGTGTATATATTAGGATTATAGGGAGATTTTACAGATACATACAAAAGTATCAAATATCCATTGGCTCTGTATCAGTGTGATACATCTAACATGCACACTTTAGCTACACATGTTATAATGATATACATGCATGTACCATATGCACATACAGTATATAATACATCAAATGGTTGTTACATAATGAATAAATCTATACACACATGCAGTGCAGAGATACACCATGCACATATTGTACCAAGATAAAACAGAATCGTCTCCTTTCAAAGTGTTCATCACTGGTTCCTGTGATTTTTCTCCTCCAACTTTATTCTGTCTCCATCTTTGAGGACTGAATAATAACTGCGTCTTCCAGGAATCGCGTGTCAATCAAACAGTGGGTGGGTGGGACTGTGCTGTCCTTCACTTTGGATTTACTGTTATGTTTTTTGTTTTTATAGATTTTTTTTTTTTGTAGCATTTGTGCTTTATTTAGGTAGGGCAGTCGAGAGAGACAGGGAAGACAGGGCAGAGAGACACGAAATGACTTGCAGCACACACACACACACACACACACACACATGGTGGACCATCGGGATGCTCCATCCTTGGATTTTCTGTTGATGGAGTTTGAGTTTCTCTCGTCTTTGTTCAGCCATGGCGTCTGTCGGCGCTCATGCATGCTCCCCAGTTCTTCCTCTTCTTCTCTTTATTATTATTATTAGTGTGCAAGCTAGTGGGCAGCTTGCACACTCACATTCTTCCTACTATATCTTTATTTCTTTCTATCTTTCTTTCTTTCTTTATTTCTTTACGCCCATTTTTTCAGCGCGTAACTCGTCCCGCAGCATTATATCTGGAACCCAGAATCTGGGGAGAGAGGGAGAAACACACACTTTTTTAACTCGCCGAATCTCTGGCATTTTTGGGAGTTGGAAAATAATTTTGACACAGTTTGAAAGCCCAAAGCGTTACCTTTCTCATGATACATTTTATTTTCTGCTCGGAAACCGCAGAAACTGCACAATTCTAGTTATTATTATTCTCTTTCTTTAACAAACCTGAAAAAAAACAAAAAAAACATCACTTCCTGTGCAGCAGGAAAGAGCCACCAGACGCCGAGTGTTAACAACAGCAGATGGAAACTGACCTGGATTTGGGATGAATCACTATTGTATTATAGCAATAAAAAAAAAAAAAGAGAGAAAAACTGTGTTAAAATGACTTGACTTGACTTGGTGACCAATCACAGACTAGGTACATTTCCTGCCTGCTCCCTCAGATTAAAATGGGGATTTAGCAGCCGAGCGCCGTGCTCACCTGTGATTGGCTTACAGAGAAAATTTGGAAAAATGTCCTGTTCTGTGCCTGCAGGCCTCCCTGGTCTGGGCTACTTATCTCACAGCAGCATGCTGGGCGGCATAGCACAGTGTGAGGGGGACAACCTGCATGTAGAGCGACGGGAATGTGACTGCACACACACACACACACACACACACACACACACACACACACACACACACGAGAAGCAGAAGTTGCATTAATAAACCAATCATCACCCGGTTAGTCGCCACCAGGCTCTTTTATTGGATTAGAATACCCTAAATATGCTAATAAGGTGCAGGTCTGTATTTGTGTGTGTGTGTCTGTATGTATGTGTGTATGTGTGTGTGTGTGTGTGTGAGTAGGGCGTCACATCTCGTTATCTCCCATCCACACAACTTAAGCTCCGTAGGGCACTTCAAACAGCCTGTGAGAGGAGGGAGCATAGTGTATGTGTGTGTGTGTGTGTGTGTGTGTGTGTGTGTGTGTGTGTGTGGTGGGGGAGGGGGCGGGGCTGCTTACAGTACCATGGGGAAAAGGGACCGTGATTTCAGACCAAATTAAGCCACATCAAACGGGCCAGATCAAACACTTACACAGCCCTCACTATCTGTCCCGTCCCGTCTGACAGTACAGCTCCTCAGGATGCCCCCCCCTACACACACACACACACACACACACACACACACACACAACCTCCTCCCTGGTTTTCTCCACCTCTCTCTTTCCTTTGTTACTCCTCATTCCTTCTTTTCCTCATTTTAGTTTCTTTCATTTTCGTTTTCTCCCTCCCTGCCTTCTATCCTGTTATCACTCTATTTCCTTCTCCCTTGTCTTCCTCTTAAATAAGAATGTTGCTCTGTGTGTGTAGTTGTGTGTGTGTGTGTGTGTAATGGATGTTGAGAGGAACAGCAACTCAGCTGATGAGTGTACTGCCACTCACACATGCGTGTATGCACCTTAACCGAAACCTAAACTTAAAAAATAATATTAAAGAACGACAAAATCTTTTTGTGATTTTGTGCTGTAGGTGGTTTTTACTGAATATTTGACAAAAGAATTGGTGCCTGTGTCTCTGATCATAGCTCTGTCCTTATTTAGAAAGTAAACGGGCCCCATGGATTGGCTAGATTCAGAGAGAGGAAAGAGATTATTATTGAGTCAGACAGTTTTTTTTTGTCAATTAAATTCCATCGAAATTAATATCACCAATTTCTTATTCCCCCTGCAGCTTGATGTGATTTACCAGTTGTGTTTTCTGCTTTCTCCAAAACAGCATCTGTTCATAAGCATGCACGCAAAAACATCTGGCTGCTGCTGTCTTTTTCTTTTGAATCGATTGGGTCGGGACGGGTGAGTCGGGTGGGACAGATCGGCTCTCCTGGCGGGTCGGCCATGCGACCGAAAACAAGTGACCCCTACCTCACTAGGCCAAGGTCCAGTGTGCATGCTAATGTTTTAAGGTGGCAGCATATTTGGAAAGAAATGCAACCTTTGGGGCAGAAAGACAAGGCGCAGTGACCTCAGCGGAAGTGTTTGCTTGAAATCTTGTCAGTGGTCTCTCTGCAAACCCCTCAGCCGAATTTTGTCTGGTGTCTTTTCTTGTTCTTGGACGTCCCTCCGTCTCCTGCTGGCTCAAATTCTGTTGAATTCCCTTTGCTAGTTTTGTTTATTGGACAGTGACAGTTGAGAGAGACTGGCATGCACTCTACCAGGCGTCCCACATTTTTTTTTTTTTGCAAGAGTTTTATTTTTATATATATCGTGCCACACAATACACTGCAGGTAGTCAGTAATTTAATAGTTTCATGCAGCTTCACCAGCTTTCTCGAAAAATAATGTTAGTGGAATTGTCTTGTTATTGTAAATTAAGCTAATACATGTTTAGTATTGAACTCAGACACATTTTGAGAATCAATCTGCTCAGTGTGTGTCGCCGAGAGTTGCCTATAGATGCGGATTAGAATTGTTAACATTGCAAACGTATGAGATGATGAGACGTATGAGATTTTATGAGATAAAAGTAAAGTGTAAACTGCACATCTCTCTTTCTCGCTCTTTCTCTCCCCTCATCCCAAAGGCTCCAACTTCACTAAACAGTAATCGACAGGGTCTATCATTATCCTCAACGTGAGACAATTAGAATTGTCCTTTAACCGTCACACTTATCCTAACCTAAACCTAGTCCTGATTCTGATCAGTCCCCAAACCCCAGTCATAATCTTAATTTACAATAATCACTTTTCAAAATGAGCAGTAAATGTCACATTTTGGATGATTCTCCTTTGGATGATTTGGGCCTCGCAAGGACAGAAATACACACATACACTCACGCACACACATACACACACACACACACACTTTGCAGGGGTAGAACGGGGTTAAAGGTCAACCTGGATCAAGTATAATGTGACATGAGAGTGTGTGATTGTGCGGTAAGAACAAGAGGAGCAGCTCCTCAGTGCGGAGGGGGAGGAGGGCCGCAGCATCCATCTGAGAGCGAGATGAAGCTTTGATTTCCATCAGCCGGCCCGGGCGCTCCAGTCGCAGCCTTTGATCCCGGCTGCTGCCTCTGGCTCTCTCTCTCTCTCTCTGGTGTGTGTGTGTGTGTGTGTGTGTGTGTGTGTGTGAAGGGGGTAGAGAGCTACATGAGGGGAAAGGGGGGCTGCCCCTTTTTTGGAGGAGGGGAGGCGACAGAGGAAACAGAGATAGTCGGGGTAAAGAGAGAGAGATGCAGGGCACATGATGGAGGGGAGGAGAAGATGGGCTGTGTGTGTGTGTGTGTGTGTGTGTGTGTGTGTGTGTGTAGTCTGCTGGTGGCAAATGCGGTTGTTATAGGCAGAGATTCATTGTATACTACCTGTATTTATATACAATTTGTAATTATGTAAATACTGTGTGTCAGACAGGAAAGGCAATAATCAATAAGGAGATGCAGTTTGCATGTCCTTTGAGCATTGATTAATTGATTGATGGATCAATATGCCGTCATTAATCCATTTGTTGTCGTTAACGTCACGCCGCCAGCCTAATGTGTTTATATCAGTTGGATTTGCTCAGGCAAGAAGCACTTTTGTGTTTCAATAAGTGAAAAAAAAGGCTGCAGAGATTAACAGATGAGTCAGAGGGGAAAAAATAAAACTGGCAGACATTTTGGATCTTACTGTACCTACTGTTGTAGTAACAGAGTAGCCTGCATCCTCCATTTTGGAGACAGAGGGCAGTTTGATAGGAAGAAGCAAAGTGATGCAGCTGTGACCTTGCAGCTTTACAAACTTCCAGTGATCGGCTGAGAGGCGTTCGAGGTGAGCCTCTGTTGGTAGGAAATATGAGCGCCATGACGCTGATGAAGCCTGAGCTTATTTAGTCCAACATTTGTTTTATTGTTATTTGATTTTTGACATTACTGCAGCAATATGACACATAATCCATTCAGTTCTGGTGAAACATGGTCTGAAATCAGAAATGAGCCTGTCCACTGTCGTGTGTGTTAATAAAGTCTGTTATCAAAAGTTGTTCGAGTTCCCTACAGATGACAGAACGCTGCACTGTTACTGTTACAGTCAGCTTTAGAGTCAAATAAAATGTTAATCACCGATGTGATGTTACATGATTTTAATGTGTGCTGTTTGTGTGTTTCCAGTGCTCTTATCCTGTGTGGGAGGACTTCAGCGCCAAGGCCACCAAGCTTCACTCGCAGCTCAGGTAAAAACAAAATGAAAACCTTGCTTACCACCTTGATTTAAAAAAAAAAAAAAAAAAAAAAGATACTACCTGGTACTACCTAAAATTGATTCTGTCAAAACGGTTGCAGCAGCCTTGAAACCATCACTCTGAAATAAGGATTTTTAAGACCTTTTTAACAATGGATGTGTAGCATTTTTAAATAATTAAAAAAGAAAATGTTTCATGAGTAAGATTTTTGAAGACTAGTTCATGTACAAAAAAAAAAAAAAAAAAAGAGTTCAGTAGTTATATTTTAAGGTAATAAATGTGGGCACAAATTATCAGCTATTCCACAACATTACAAGTATTCAGCTTCTCTCAAGTTTTATTCTTGTCAGGGTGAAAAGCCTCTGAAACAGCATTTAGTCCACCTAAAACACACACACACACACACACACACACACACACACACACACACACACACACACACAAATGAAATTGACTCTCTTAGAGCCAACTTAGAGCACATCACTGCCCTCAAATGAGTAAAATGTAATCAAATAATTAAAAGAATAAGTAAATCACAGAGAAAAATATCATATATATTGCAGTTTTTTCTGTGTCCATAGATGGATGACACTGACTGGTCAATATGCGGTACCTAAAATATCAGCTTGATATGCTGGTAAACTGATATCGGTCTTTCACCAATACTAATCCTAATCATTGAGTATAAAAATCAGTGTAAAGTGGGCACTCAGAAAACATTTAAGTAATTAAAATAATTTACCCAGACTAACGAAGGTTCCTCTCCGTGCAGAACCACGGTCCTGGCTGCTGTGGCCTTCCTGGATGCCTTTCAGAAGGTGGCCGACATGGCGACCAACACCAGAGGTAAGGGCTGTACTTGTGGTGTGCGTGTGGGTGTGTTTATGCATGTGTGTGTGTGTGTGTGTGTGTGAATATATTTGAGTGATGGTGTGTGTCCTTGATCAAACGTCTCAGAGACAAGGAAGGAAGGAAGAGGAAAACGGTCATTCATGGCCAAAAAGTCTCAGAGTGACGTAAATTTGAGCTACTTTTAGGTGTAGAGATAAAAGCGTGTTATCACCGGTCGTACGAGATAAAAGCGTTCATATGTCAGCCTGGATTTAGGAGCGCTGCACAGGGGTCCTACACCGTGTGGAGTTAGGAGGGGTTTTTTTTTTTTGCGGCTGCAGTGAAACCAAAGCAGCGTTTCAGGCACATTTTACAGACAACAGATGTTTTTTGAAATTTCCTTTTACACCATGCCATCGTAACAGGGCTCTGCTTCTTGACTCACGCATTAAACAGCCCAAATCACATCCGTGCAGCCGCTGATTCTGTTGCCTTCATTTGGCTGATTTTGTCTCACTTTAAACAAAATTTAACAAAACATTTCCAAGTCTAGCGTGATGTCAAAGACTGCACCGATGTCCTATTCAAAAAAACAAGCCACAGTTCCACCCCTTCCTCCACTCACTGCTGATCATCGTCTGATTAATCACAATACATCCAAAATAATTGCTCCGAATTGTAATTTGACATCATTTCATGAGTCAAAAGAAAAGATTTACATCACGTCAGTAAAGTAGCAAATCATAATTGAGTGTAATTTGCAGTCAACACAAAAGATGGCTCTAAGTGGACGGAGATGACATCATTCATGTGACTG